>NW_025956317.1:0-41003 GCF_023159225.1 Perognathus longimembris pacificus | reverse complement strand
TCGTAAGTGCAGGTCCTAAATGAGCTTTTTTCTCTGTTCCCTCACCACAATCCAGATTCTTTTGGGGAGTTACCAGTACAGTAACCATACCAGGAATTACTTAATTTATTAAGCTACTGCTTTTCTTAATCTCAGTGGAGATATTTAGTGATAAACAGCTACCTAAGCAGCATGTTCATGTCGTTCCTAAATGAGCTTTTATCTCTCTCCCATCACCATAAATCAGATTCTTCTGAGGAGTTCCCAGTACATTATCCTTTCCCCTGTGTAATTACCTTAACAAGCTCCAGCTGCTTTTATTCTCAGAAGGTTTACTCCCTGATATACAGCTGCCTACCCCCTTCGTAAGTGCAGGTCCTAAATGAGTTTTTTCTCTGTTCCCTCACCACAATCCAGATTCTTTGGGGAGTTACCCGTACAGTAACCATACCAGGAAGTACTTAATTTATTAAGCTACTGCTTTTCTTAATCTCAGTGGAGATATTTACTGATAAACAGCTACCTACGCCACATGTTCATGTCGTTCCTAAATGAGCTTTTATCTCTCTCCCTCACACAATCCAGATTCTTTTGGGGAGTTACCAGTACAGTATCCATACAAGGAAGTACTTAATTTATTAAGCTACTGCTTTTCTTAATCTCAGTGGAGATATTTACTGATAAACAGCTACCTACTCAGCATGTTCATGTCGTTCCTAAATGAGCTTTTATCTCTCTGCCCTCACCACAAATCAGATTCTTCTGAGGAGTTCCCAGTACATTATCCTTTCCCCTGTGTAATTACCTTAACAAGCTACAGCTGTTTTTATTCTCAGAAGGTTTACTCCAGGATATACTGCTGCCTACCCCCTTCGTAAGTGCAGGTCCTAAATGAGCTTTTGTCTCTGTTCCCTCACCAAAATCCAGATTCTTTTGGGGAGTTACCAGTACAGTAACCATACCAGTAAGTAATTAATTTATTAAGCTACTGCTTTTCTTAATCTCAGTGGAGATATTTACTGATAAACAGCTACCTACGCAGCATGTTCATGTCGTTCCTAAATGAGCTTTTATCTCTCTCCCCTCACCACAATCCAGATTCTTTTGGGGATTTACCAGTACAGTAACCATACCAGGAAGTACTTAGTTTATTAAGCTACTGCTTTTCTTAATCTCAGTGGAGATATTTACTGATAAACAGCTACCTACGCAGCATGTCCATGTCATTCCTAAATGAGCTTTTATCTCTCTCCCCTCATCACAAATCAGATTCTTCTGAGGAGTTCCCAGTACATTATCCTTTCCCCTGTGTAATTACCTTAACAAGCTCCAGCTGTTTTTATTCTCAGAAGGTTTACTCCCAGATATACAGCTGCGTACCCCCTTCGTACGTGCAGGTCCTTAATGAGCTTTTTTCTCTGTTCCCTCACCACAATCCAGATTCTTTTGGGGACTTACCAGTAAAGTAACCATACCAGGAAGTACTTAATTTATTTTTATTTTTATTTTTTTTACCAGGAAGTACTTAATTTATTAAGCTACTGCTTTTCTTAATCTCAGTGGAGATATTCACAGATAAACAGATACGTAAGCAGCATGTTCATGTCGTTCCTAAATGAGCTTTTATCTCTCTCTCCTCACCACAAATCAGATTCTTCTGAGGAGTTCCCAGTACATTATCCTTTCCCCTGTGTAATTACCTTAACAAGCTCCAGCTGTTTTTATTCTCAGAAGTTTGACTCCCTGATATACAGCTGCCTAGGCCCTTCATAAGTGCAGGTCCTAAATGAGCTTTTTTCTCTGTTCCCTCACCACAATCCAGATTCTTTTTGGGAGTTACCAGTTTCGTAACCATACCAGGAAGTACTTAATTTATTAAGCTACTGCTTTTCTTAATCTCAGTGGAGATATTTACTGATAAACAGCTACCTACGCAGCATGTTCATGTCGTTCCTAAATGAGCTTTTATCTCTCTCCCCTCACCGCAAAATAGGTTCTTCTGAGGAGTTCCCAGTACATTATCCTTTCCCCTGTGTAATTACCTTAACAAGCTCCAGCTGTTTTTATTCTCAGAAGGTTTACTCCATGATATACAACTGCCTATCCCCTTCGTAAGTGCAGGTCCTAAATGAGCTTTTTTCTCTGTTCCCAAACCACAATCCAGATTCTTTTGGGGAGTTACCAGTACAGTAACCATACCAGGAAGTATTTAATATATTAAGCTACTGCTTTTCTTAATCTCAGTGGAGATATTTACTGATAAACAGCTACCTACGCAGCATGTTCATGTCGTTCCTAAATGAGCTTTTATCTCTCTCCCCTCACACAAATCAGATTCTTCTGAGGAGTTCCCAGTACATTATCCTTTCCCCTGTGTAATTACCTTAACAAGCTCCAGCTGTTTTTATTCTCAGAAGATTTACTCCCTGATATACAGCTGCCTACGCCCTTCGTAAGTGCAGGTCCTAAATGAGCTTTTTTCTCTGTTCCCTCACCACAATCCAGATTCTTTTTGGGAGTTACCAGTACAGTAACCATACCAGGAAGTACTTAATTTATTAAGCTACTGCTTTTCTTAATCTCAGTGGAGATATTTACTGATAAACAGCTACCTACGCAGCATGTTCATGTCATTCCTAAATGAGCTTTTATCTCTCTCCCTCACCACAAATCACATTCTTCTGAGGAGTTCCCAGTACATTATCCTTTCCCCTGTGTAATTACCTTAACAAGCTCCAGCTGTTTTTATTCTCAGAAGGTTTACTCCCTGATATACAGCTGCCTACCCCCTTCCTAAGTGCAGGTCCTAAATGAGCTTTTTTCTCTGTTCCCTGACCACAATCTAGATTCTTTTGGGGAGTTACCAGTACAGTAACCATACCAGGAAGTACTTAATTTATTAAGCTACTGCTTTTCTTAATCTCAGTGGAGATATTTACTGATAAACAGCTACCTACGCAGCATGTTCATGTCGTTCCTAAATGAGCTTTTATCTCTCTCCACTCAGCACAAATCAGATTCTTCTGAGGAGTTCCCACTACATTATCCTATCCCCTGAGTAATTACCTTAACAAGCTCCAGCTGTTTTTATTCTCAGAAGGTTTACTCCCTGATATACAGCTGCCTACCCCCTTCGTAAGTGTAGGTCCTAAATGAGCTTTTTTCTCTGTTCCCTCACCACAATCCAGATTCTCTTGGGGAGTTACCAGTACAGTAACCATACCAGGAAGTACTTAATTTATTAAGCTACTGCTTTTCTTAATCTCAGTGGAGATATTTACTGATAAACAGCTACCTACGCAGCATGTTCATGTCGTTCCTAAATGAGCTTTTATCTCTCTCCCCTCACCACAAATCAGATTCTTCTGAGGAGTTCCCAGTACATTATCCTTTCCCCTGTGTAATTACCTTAACAAGCTCCCGCTGTTTTTATTCTCAGAAGGTTTACTCCCTGATATACAGCTGCCAACCCCCTTCGTAAGTGCAGGTCCTAAATGAGCTATTTTCTCTGTTCCCTCACCACAATACAGATTCTTTTGGGGAGTTACCAGTACAGTAACCATACCAGAAGTACTTAATTTATTAAGCTACTGCTTTTCTTAATCTCAGTGGAGATATTTACTGATAAACAGCTACCTACGCAGCATGTTCATGTCGTTCCTAAATGAGCTTTTATCTCTCTCCCCTCACCACAAATCAGATAATTCTGAGGAGTTCCCAGTACATTATCCTTTCCCCTGTGTAATTACCTTAACAAGCTCCAGCTGTTTTTATTCTCAGAAGGTTTACTCCCTGATATA
Source organism: Perognathus longimembris pacificus (assembly GCF_023159225.1). NCBI lineage: Eukaryota > Metazoa > Chordata > Mammalia > Rodentia > Heteromyidae > Perognathus > Perognathus longimembris. The sequence goes on along the minus strand of NW_025956317.1, from coordinate 37,224 downwards.
CAGCTGCCTACCCCCTTCGTAGGTGCAGGTCAGAAATGAGCTTTTTTCTGTGTTCCCTCACGACAATCCAGATTCTTTTGGGGGAGTTACCAGTACAGTAACCATACCAGGAAGTACTTAGTTTATTAAGCTACTGCTTTTCTTAACCTCAGTGGAGATATTTACTGATAAAGAGCTACGTACGCAGCATGTACATGTCGTTCATAAATGAGCTTTTATCTCTCTCCCCTCACCACAAATCAGATTCTTCTGAGGAGTTCCCAGTACATTATCCTTTACCCTGTGTAATTATCTTAACAAGCTCCAGCTGTTTTTATTCTCAGAAGGTTTACTCCCTGATATACTGCTGCCTACCCCCTTCATAAGTGCACGTCCTAAATGAGCTTTTTTTTCTGTTCCCTCACCACAATCCAGATTCTTTTGGGGAGTTACCAGTACAGTAACCATACCAGGAAGTACTTAATTTATTAAGCTACTGCTTTTCTTAATCTCAGTGGAGATATTTACTGATAAACAGGTACCTACCCAGCATGTTCATGTCGTTCCTAAATGAGCTTTTATCTCTCTCCCCTCACCACAAATCAGATTCTTCTGAGGAGTTCCCAGTACATTATCCTTTCCCCTGTGTAATTACCTTAACAAGCTCCAGCTGTTTTTATTCTCAGAAGGTTTACTCCCTGATATACAGCTGCCTACCCCCTTCGTAAGTGCAGGTCCTAAATGAGCTTTTTTCTCTGTTCCTCACCACAATCCAGATTCTTTTGGGGAGTTACCAGTACAGTAACCATACCAGGAAGTACTTAATTTATTAAGCTACTGCTTTTCTTAATCTCAGTGGAGATATTTACTGATAAACAGCTACCTACGCAGCATGTTCATGTCGTTCCTAAATGAGCTTTTATCTCTCTCCCCTCACCACAAATCAGATTCTTCTGAGGAGTTCCCAGTACATTATCCTTTCCCCTGTGTAATTACCTTAACAAGCTCCAGCTGTTTTTATTCTCAGAAGGTTTACTCCCTGATATACAGCTGCCTACCCCTTCGTAAGTGCAGGTCCTAAATGAGCTTTTTTCTCTGTTCCCTCACCACAATCCAGATTCTTTTGGGGAGTTACCAGTACAGTAACCATACCAGGAAGTACTTAATTTATTAAGCTACTGCTTTTCTTAATCTCAGTGGAGATATTTACTGATAAACAGCTACTACGCAGCATGTTCATGTCGTTCCTAAATGAGCTTTTATCTCTCTCCCCTCACCACAAATCAGATTCTTCTGAGGAGTTCCCAGTACATTATCCTTTCCCCTGTGTAATTACCTTAACAAGCTCCAGCTGTTTTTATTCTCAGAAGGTTTACTCCCTGATATACAGCTACCTACCCCCTTCGTAAGTGCAGGTCCTAAATGAGCTTTTTTCTCTGTTCCCTCACCACAATCCAGATTCTTTTGGGGAGTTACCAGTACAGTAACCATACCAGGAAGTACTTAATTTATTAAGCTACTGCTTTTCTTAATCTCAGTGGAGATATTTACTGATAAACAGCTACCTACGCAGCATGTTCATGTCGTTCCTAAATGAGCTTTTATCTCTCCCCTCACCACAAATCAGATTCTTCTGAGGAGTTCCCAGTACATTATCCTTTCCCCTGTGTAATTACCTTAACAAGCTCCAGCTGTTTTTATTCTCAGAAGGTTTACTCCCTGATATACAGCTGCCTACCCCCTTCGTAAGTGCAGGTCCTAAATGAGCTTTTTTCTCTGTTCCCTCACCACAATCCAGATTCTTTTGGGGAGTTACCAGTACAGTAACCATACCAGGAAGTACTTAATTTATTAAGCTACTGCTTTTCTTAATCTCAGTGGAGATATTTACTGAAACAGCTACCTACCAGCATGTTCATGTCGTTCCTAAATGAGCTTTTATCTCTCTCCCCTCACCACAAATCAGATTCTTCTGAGGAGTTCCCAGTACATTATCCTTTCCCCTGTGTAATTACCTTAACAAGCTCCAGCTGTTTTTATTCTCAGAAGGTTTACTCCCTGATATACAGCTGCCTACCCCCTTCTTAAGTGCAGGTCTAAATGAGCATTTTTCTCTGTTCCCTCACCACAATCCAGATTCTTTTGGGGAGTTACCAGTACAGTAACCATACCAGGAAGTACTTAATTTATTAAGCTACTGCTTTTCTTAATCTCAGTGGAGATATTTACTGATAAACAGATACGTATGCAGCATGTTCATGTCGTTCCTAAATGAGCTTTTTCTCTCTCCCCTCACCACAAATCAGATTCTTCTGAGGAGTTCCCAGTACATTATCCCTTACCCTGTGTAATTACCTTAACAAGCTCCAGCTGTATTTATTCTCAGAAGCGATACTCTCTGAAATACAGCTGCCTACCCCATTCGGAATTGCAGGTCCTAAATGAGCTTTTTTCTCTGTTCCCTCACCACAATCCAGATTCTTTTGGGGAGTTACCAGTACAGTAAACATACCAGGAAGTACTTAATTTATTAAGCTACTGCTTTTCTTAATCTCAGTGGAGATATTTACTGATAAACAGCTACCTACGCAGCATGTTCATGTCGTTCCTAAATGAGCTTTTATCTCTCTCCCCTCACCACAAATCAGATTCTTCTGAGGAGTTCCCAGTACATTATCCTTTCCCCTGTGTAATTACCTTAACAAGCTCCAGCTGTTTTTATTCTCAGAAGGTTTACTCCCTGATATACAGCTGCCTACCCCCTTCGTAAGTGCAGGTCCTAAATGAGCTTTTTTCTCTGTTCCCTCACCACAATCCAGATTCTTTTGGGGAGTTACCAGTACAGTAACCATACCAGGAAGTACTTAATTTATTAAGCTACTGCTTTTCTTAATCTCAGTGGAGATATTTACTGATAAACAGCTACCTATGCAGCATGTTCATGTCGTTCCTAAATGAGCTTTTATCTCTCTTCCCTCACCACAAATCAGATTCTTCTGAGGAGTTCCCAGTACATTATCCTTTCCCTGTGAATTACCTTAACAAGCTCCAGCTGTTTTTATTCAGTCAGAAGGTTTACTCCCTGATATGAACAGCTGCCTATGCCCCTTCGTAAGTGCAGGTCCTAAATGAGCTTTTTTCTCTGTTCCCTCACCACAATCCAGATTCTTTTGGGGAGTTACCAGTACAGTAACCATCCCAGGAAGTACTTAATTTATTAAGCTACTGCTTTTCTTAATCTCAGTGGAGATATTTACTGATAAACAGCTACCTATGCAGCATGTTAATGTCGTTCCTAAATGAGCTTTTTTCTCTGTTCCCTCACCACAATCCAGATTCTTTTGGGGAGTTACCAGTACAGTATCCATACCAGGAAGTACTTAATTCATTAAGCTACTGCTTTTCTTAATGTCTGGAGATATTTACTGATGAACAGCTACGTATGCAGCATGTCATGTCGATCCTAAATGAGCTTTTTTCTCTCTCCCTCACCACAAATCAGATTCTTGCTGAGGAGTTCCCAGTACATTATCCTTTCCCCTGTGTAATTACCTTAACAAGCTCCAGCTGTTTTTATTCTCAGAGCGATATTTCCCTGATAACAGCTGCCTAACCCGTTAGTAATTGCAGGTCCTAAATGAGCTTTTTTCTCTGTTCCCTCACCACAATCCAGATTCTTTTGGGGAGTTACCAGTACAGTAACCATACCAGGAAGTACTTAATTTATTAAGCTACTGCTTTTCTTAATCTCAGTGAGATATTTACTGATAAACAGCTACTACGCAGCATGTTCATGTCGTTCCTAAATGAGCTTTTATCTCTCTCCCTCACCACAATCCAGATTCTTTTGGGGAGTTACCAGTACAGTATCCATACCAGGAAGTACTTAATTTATTAAGCTACTGCTTTTCTTAATCTCAGAGATATTTACTGATAAACAGCTACCTTCGCAGTGCATGTCGTTCCTAAATGAGCTTTTTCTCTCTGTTCCCTCACCACAAATCAGATTCTTTGAGGAGTTCCCAGTACATTATCCTTTACCAGGTAATTACCTTAACAAGCTCCAGCTGCTTTTCTTTCTCAGAATTTACTCCCTGATATACAGCTGCCTACCCCCTTCGTAAGTGCAGGTCCTAAATGAGCTTTTTTCTCTGTTCCCTCACCACAATCCAGATTCTTTTGGGGAGTTACCAGTACAGTACCATACCAGGAAGTACTTAATTTATTAAGCTACTGCTTTTCTTAATCTCAGTGGAGATATTTACTGATAAACAGCTACCTACGCAGCATGTTCATGTCGTTCCTAAATGAGCTTTTATCTCTCTCCCGTCACCACAAATCAGATTCTTCTGAGGAGTTCCCAGTACATTATCCTTTCCCCTGTGTAATTACCTTAACAAGCTCCAGCTGTTTTTATTCTCAGAAGGATACTCCCTGATATACAGCTGCCTACCCCCTTCGTAAGTGCAGGTCCTAAATGAGCTTTTTTCTCTGTTCCCTCACCACAATCCAGATTCTTTTGGGGAGTTACCAGTACAGTAACCATACCAGGAAGTACTTAACTTTATTAAGCTACTGCTTTTCTTAATCTCAGTGGAGATATTTACTGATAAACAGCTACCTACGCAGCATGTTCATGTCGTTCCTAAATGAGCTTTTATCTCTCTCCCTCACCACAAATCAGATTCTTCTAGAGGAGTTCCCAGTACATTATCCTTTCCCCTGTGTAATTACCTTAACAAGCTCCAGCTGTTTTTATTCTCAGAAGGTTTACTCCCTGATATACAGCTGCCTACCCCCTTCGTAAGTGCAGGTCCTAAATGAGCTTTTTTCTCTGTTCCCTCACCACAATCCAGATTCTTTTGGGGAGTTACCAGTACAGTAACCATACCAGGAAGTACTTAATTTATTAAGCTACTGCTTTTCTTAATCTCAGTGGAGATATTTACTGATAAACAGCTACCTACGCAGCATGTTCATGTCGTTCCTAAATGAGCTTTTATCTCTCTCCCCTCACCACAAATCAGATTCTTCTGAGGAGTTCCCAGTACATTATCCTTTCCCCTGTGTAATTACCTTAACAAGCTCCAGCTGTTTTTATTCTCAGAAGGTTTACTCCCTGATATACACTGCCTACCCCCTTCGTAAGTGCAGGTCCTAAATGAGCTTTTTTCTCTGTTCCCTCACCACAATCCAGATTCTTTTGGGGAGTTACCAGTACAGTAACCATACCAGGAAGTACTTAATTTATTAAGCTACTGCTTTTCTTAATCTCAGTGGAGATATTTACTGATAAACAGCTACCTACGCAGCATGTTCATGTCGTTCCTAAATGAGCTTTATCTCTCTCCCCTCACCACAAATCAGATTGTTCTGAGGAGTTCCAGTACATTATCCTTCCCCTGTGTAATTACCTTAACAAGCTCCAGCTGTTTTTATTCTCAGAAGGTTTACTCCCTGATATACACTGCCTAGCCCCTTCGTAAGTGCAGTCCTAAATGAGCTTTTTTCTCTGTTCCCTCACCACAATCCAGATTCTTTTGGGGAGTTCCAGTACAGTAACCATACCAGGATGTACTTAATTTATTAAGCTACTGCTTTTCTTAATCTCAGTGGAGATATTACTGATAAACAGCTACCTACGCAGCATGTTCATGTCGTTCCTAAATGAGCTTTTTTCTCTGTTCCCTCACCACAATCCAGATTCTTTTGGGGAGTTACCAGTACAGTATCCATACCAGGAAGTACTTAATTTATTAAGCTACTGCTTTTTTAATCTCAGATATTTACTGATAAACAGCTACGTATGCAGTCATGTCGTTCCTAAATGAGCTTTTTTCTCTCTCCCCTCACCACAAATCAGATTCTTCTGAGGAGTTCCCAGTACATTACCCTTTCCCCTGTAGTAATTACCTTAACAAGCTACTGTTTTTATTCTCAGAAGATATTTCCCTGATATACAGCTGCCTACCCCCTTCGTAAGTGTTCCTAAATGAGCTTTTTCTCTGTTCCCTCACCACAATCAGATTCTTTTGGGGAGTTACCAGTACAGTAACCATACCAGGAAATACTTAATTTATTAAGCTACTGCTTTTTAAATCTCAGGAGATATTTACTGATATACAGCTACCTACGCAGCATGTTCATGTCGTTCCTAAATGAGCTTTTATCTCTCTCCCCTCACCACAAATCAGATTCTTCTGAGGAGTTCCCAGTACATTATCCCCCCTGTGTATTACATTAACAAGCTCCAGCTGTTTTTATTCTCAGAAGGTTTACTCCCTGATATACAGCTGCCTACCCCTTTCGTAAGTGAAATTCCTAAATGAGCTTTTGTCTCTGTTCCCTCACCACAATCAGATTCTTTTGGGGAGTTACCAGTACATAACCCCAGGAAGTACTTAATTATTAAGCTATGCTTTTCTTAATCTCAGATATTTACTGATATACAGCTGCTACCTATGCAGCATGTTCATGTCGTTCCTAAATGAGCTTTTATCTCTCCCCCTCATCACAAATCTGATTCTACTCAGGAGTTCCCAGTACATTATCCTTTCCCATGTGTAATTACCTTAACAAGCTCCAGCTGTTTTTATTCTCAGAATGTTTACTCCCTGATACAGCTGCCTACCCCCTTCGAAAGTGCAGGTCCTAAATGAGCTTTTTTCTCTGTTCCCTCACCACATCCAGATTCTTTTGGGGAGTTACCAGTACAGTGACCATCCCAGGAAGTACTTAATTTATTAAGCTACTGATTTTCTTAATCTCAGTGGATTTATTTACTGATAAACAGCTACCTACGCAGCATGTTCATGTCGTTCCTAAATGAGCTTTTTTCTCTGTTCCCTCACCACAATCCAGATTCTTTTGGGGAGTTACCAGTACAGTATCCATACCAGGAAGTACTTAATCTTAATTAAGCTACTGCTTTTCTTAATCTCAGTGGAGATATTTACTGATAAACAGCTGCCTATGCAGCATGTTAATGTCGTTCCTAAATGAGCTTTTTTCTCTCTCCCTCACCACAAATCAGATTCTTTTGAGGAGTACCAGTACATTATCCATCCCCTGTGTAATTACCTTAATTTACAAGCTCCAGCTGCTTTTCTTATTCTCAGAAGCTATTTACTCCCTGATATAAACTGCTACCTTCGCATGTTGCAGGTCCTAAATGAGCTTTTTTCTCTGTTCCCTCACCACAATCCAGATTCTTTTGGGGAGTTACCAGTACAGTAACCATACCAGGAAGTACTTAATTTATTAAGCTACTGCTTTTCTTAATCTCAGTGGAGATATTTACTGATAAACAGCTACGTATGCAGCATGTTCATGTCGTTCCTAAATGAGCTTTTATCTCTCTCCCCTCACCACAAATCAGATTCTGCTGAGGAGTTCCCAGTACATTATCCTTTCCCTGTTAATTACCTTACAAGCTCCTGCTGTTTTTATTCTCAGAGCGATATTTCCCTGATAAACAGCTACCCCGTTCGTTTCAGGTCCTAAATGAGCTTTTCTCTGTTCCCTCACCACAATCCAGATTCTTTTGGGGAGTTACCAGTACAGTAACCATACCAGGAAGTACTTAATTTATTAAGCTACTGCTTTTCTTAATCTCAGGAGATATTTACTGATAAACAGCTACCTACGCAGCATGTTCATGTCGTTCCTAAATGAGCTTTTATCTCTCTCCCTCACCACAAATCAGATTCTTCTGAGGAGTTCCCAGTACATTATCCTTTCCCCTGTGTAATTGACCTTAACAAGCTCCAGCTGTTTTTATTCTCAGAAGGTTTACTCCCTGATATACAGCTGCCTACCCCCTTCGTAAGTGCAGGTCCTAAATGAGCTTTTTTCTCTGTTCCCTCACCACAATCCAGATTCTTTTGGGGAGTTACCAGTACAATAACCATACCAGGAAGTACTTAATTTATTAAACTACTGCTTTTCTTAATCTCAGTGGAGATATTTACTGATAAACAGCTACCTACGCAGCACGTTCATGTCGTTCCTAAATGAGCTTTTATCTCTCTCCCCTCACCACAAATCAGATTCTTCTGAGGAGTTCCCAGTACATTATCCTTTCCCCTGTGTAATTACTTTAACAAGCTCCGGCTGTTTTTATTCTCAGAAGGTTTACTCCCTGATATACAGCTGGCTACCCCCTTCGTAAGTGCAGGTCCTAAATGAGCTTTTTTCTCTGTTCCCTCACCACAATCCAGATTCTTTGGGGAGTTACCAGTACAGTAACCATACAAGGACGTACTTAATTTATTAGCTACTGCTTTTCTTAATCTAGTGGAGATATTTACTGATAAACAGCTACCTACGCAACATGTTCATGTCGTTCCTAAATGAGCTTTTTTCTCTGTTCCCTCACCACAATCCAGATTCTTTTGGGGAGTTACCAGTACAGTATCCATACCAGGAAGTTCTCTTATTAAGCTACTGCTTTTCTTAATCTCAGTGGAGATATTTACTGATAAACAGCTACCTACGTATGCAGCATGTTCATGTTGTTCCTAAATGAGCTTTTATCTCTCTCCCTCACCACAAATCAGATTCTTCTGAGGAGTTCCCAGTACATTATCCTTTCCCCTGTGTAATTACCTTAACAAGCTCCAGCTGTTTTTATTCTCAGAAGCGATACTCCCTGATATACAGCTGCCTACCCCCATTTCAGTGCAGGTCCTAAATGAGCTTTTTTCTCTGTTCCCTCACCACAATCCAGATTCTTTTGGGGAGTTACCAGTACAGTAACCATACCAGGAAGTACTTATTTACTAAGCTACTGCTTTTCTTAATCTCCGTGGAGATATTTACTGATAACAGCTACCTACGCAGCTTGAATGTCGTTCCTAAATGAGCTTTTTTCTCTCTCCCTCACCACAAATCAGATTCTACTGAGGAGTTCCCAGTACATTATCCTTTCCCCTGTGTAATTACCTTAACAAGCTCCAGCTGTTTTTATTCTCAGAAGATACTCCCTGATATACAGCTACTTCGTAATTTCAGGTCCTAAATGAGCTTTTTTCTCTGTTCCCTCACCACAATCCAGATTCTTTTGGGGAGTTACCAGTACAGTAACCATACCAGGAAGTACTTAGTTTACTAAGCTACTGCTTTTCTTAATGTCTGGAGATATTTACTGATAACAGCTACTACGCAGAATCTTCATGTCGTTCCTAAATGAGCTTTTTTCTCTCTCCCCTCACCACAAATCAGATTCTTCTGAGGAGTTCCAGTACATTATCCTTTCCACTGTGTAATTACCTTAACAAGCTCCAGCTGTTTTTATTCTCAGAAGTTTACTCCCTGATATACAGCTGCCTACCCCCTTCGTAAGTGCAGGTCCTAAATGAGCTTTTTTCTCTGTTCCCTCACCACAATCCAGATTCTTTTGGGGAGTTACCCAGTACAGTAACCATACCAGGAAGTACTTAATTTATTAAGCTACTGCTTTTCTTAATCTCAGTGGAGATATTTACTGATAAACAGCTACCTACGCTGCATGTTCATGTCGTTCCTAAATGAGCTTTTTTCTCTCTCCCTCACCACAATCCAGATTTTTGGGAGTTACCAGTACAGTATCCATACCAGGTGTACGTAATTTATTAAGCTACTGTTTTTATAATCTCAGAGATATTTACTGATAAACAGCTGCCTACCCCAGCATTTCATGTCGTTCCTAAATGAGCTTTTTTCTCTCCCTCACCACAAATCAGATTCTTTGGGAGTTCCCAGTACATTATCCTTTCCCCTGTGTAAGTACCTTAACAAGCTCCAGCTGCCTTTTTATTCTCAGAGATGTTTACTCCTGATAAACAGCTGTACCTTCGTAAGTGCAGGTCCTAAATGAGCTTTTTTCTCTGTTCCCTCACCACAATCCAGATTCTTTTGGGGAGTTACCAGTACAGTAACCATACCAGGAAGTACTTAATTTATTAAGCTACTGCTTTTCTTAATCTCATTGAGATATTTACTGATAAACAGCTACCTACGCAGCATGTTCATGTCGTTCCTAAATGAGCTTTTATCTCTCTCCCCTCACCACAAATCAGATTCTTCTGAGGAGTTCCCAGTACATTATCCTTTCCCCTGTGTAATTACCTTAACAAGCTCCAGCTGTTTTTATTCTCAGAAGGTTTACTCCCTGATATACAGCTGCCTACCCCCTTCGTAAGTGCAGGTCCTAAATGAGATTTTTTCTCTGTTCCCTCACCACAATCCAGATTCTTTTGGGGAGTTACCAGTACAGTAACCATACCAGGAAGTACTTAATTTATTAAGCTACTGCTTTTCTTAATCTCAGTGGAGATATTTACTGATAAACAGCTACCTACGCAGCATGTTCATGTCGTTCCTAAATGAGCTTTTATCTCTCTCCCCTCACCACAAATCAGATTCTTCTGAGGAGTTCCCAGTACATTATCCTTTCCCCTGTGTAATTACCTTAACAAGCTCCAGCTGTTTTTATTCTCAGAAGGTTTACTCCCTGATATACAGCTGCCTACCCCCTTCGTAAGTGCAGGTCCTAAATGAGCTTTTTTCTCTGTTCCCTCACCACAATCCAGATTCTTTTGGGGAGTTACCAGTACAGTAACCATACCAGGAAGGTCTTAATTTATTTAGCTACTGCTTTTCTTAATCACAGTGGAGATATTTACTGATAAACAGCTACCTATGCAGCATTTTCATGTCGTTCCTAAATGAGCTTATATCTATATCCCCTCACCACAAATCAGATTCTTCTGGGGAGTTCCCAGTACATTATCCTTTCCCCTGTGTAATTACCTTAACAAGCTCCAGCTGTTTTTATTCTCAGAAGTTTTACTCCCTGATATACAACTGCCTCCCCCTTCGTAAGTGCAGGTCCTAAATGAGCTTTTTTCTCTGTTTCCTCACCACAATCCAGATTCTTTTGGGGAGTTACCAGTACAGTAACCATACGAGGAAGTACTTAATTTATTAAGCTACTGCTTTTCTTAATCTCTGTGGAAATATTTACTGATAAACAGCTACTTACGCAGCATGTTCATGTCGTTCCTAAATGAGCTTTTATCTCTCTCCCCTCACCACAAATCAGATTCTTCTGAGGAGTTCCCAGTACATTATCCTTTCCCCTGTGTAATTACCTTAACAAGCTCCAGCTGTTTTTATTATCAGAAGGTTAACTCCCTGATATACAACTGCCTACACCCTTCGTAAGTGCAGGTCCTAAATGAGCTTTTTTCTCTGTTCCCTCACCACAATCCAGATTCTTTTGGGGAGTTACCAGTACAGTAACCATACCAGGAAGTACTTAATTTATTAAGCTACTGCTTTTCTTAATCTCAGTGGAGACAGCATGTTCATGTCGTTCCTAAATGTGCTTTTGTCTCTATCCCCTCACCACAAATCAGATTCTTCTGAGGACTTCCCAGTACATTATCCTTTCCCCTGTGTAATTACCTTAACAAGCTCCAGCTGTTTTTATTCTCAGAAGGTTTACTCCCTGATATACAGCTGCCTACCCCCTTCGTAAGTGCAGGTCCTAAATGAGCTTTTTTCTCTGTTCACTCACCACAATCCAGATTCTTTTGGGGAGTTACCAGTATAGTAACCATACCAGGAAGTACTTAATTTATTAAGCTACTGCTTTTCTTAATCTCAGTGTAGATATTTACTGATAAACAGCTACCTACGCAGCATGTTCATGTCGTTCCTAAATGAGCTTTTATCTCTCTCCCCTCACCACAAATCAGATTCTTCTGAGGAGTTCCCAGTACATTATCCTTTCCCCTGTGTAATTACCTTAACAAGCTCCAGCTGTTTTTATTCTCAGAAGGTTTACTCCCTGATATACAGCTGCCTACCCCCTTTGTAAGTGCAGGTCCTAAATGAGCTTTTTTCTCTGTTCCCTCACCACAATCCAGATTCTTTTGGGGAGTTACCAGTACAGTAACCATACCAGGCAGTACTTAATTTATTAAGCTACTGCTTTTCTTAATCTCAGTGGAGATATTTACTGATAAACAGCTACCTACGCAGCATGTTCATGTCGTTCCTAAATGAGCTTTTATCTCTCTCCCCTCACCACAATTCAGATTCTTCTGAGGAGTTCCCAGTACATTATCCTTTCCCCTGTGTAATTACCTTAACAAGCTCCAGCTTTTTTTATTCTCAGAAGGTTTACTCCGTGATATACAGCTGCCTAACCCCTTCATAAGTGCAGGTCCTAAATGAGCTTTTTTCTCTGTTCCCTCACCACAATGCAGATTCTTTTGGGGAGTTACCAGTACAGTAACCATACCAGGCAGTACTTAATATATTAAGCTACTGCTTTTCTTAATCTCAGTGGAGATATTTACTGATAAACAGCTACCTACGCAGCATGTTCATGTCGTTCCTAAATGAGCTTTTACCTCTCTCCCCTCTCTACAAATCAGATTCTTCCGAGGAGTTCCCAGTACATTATCCTTTCCCCTGTGTAATTACCTTAACAAGCTCCAGCTGTTTTTATTCTCAGAAGGTTTACTCCCTGATATACAGCTGCCTACCCCTTCGTAAGTGCAGGTCCTAAATGAGCTTTTTTCTCTGTTCCCTCACCACAATCCAGATTCTTTTGGGGAGTTACCAGTACAGTAACCATCCCAGGAAGGTCTTAATTTATTTTGCTACTGCTTTTCTTAATCACAGTGGAGATATTTACTGATAAACAGCTACCTACGCAGCATTTTCATGTCGTTCCTAAATGAGCTTATATCTATATCCCCTCACCACAAATCAGATTCTTCTGAGGAGTTCCCAGTACATTATCCTTTCCCCTGTGTAATTACCTTAACAAGCTCCAGCTGTTTTTATTATCAGAAGGTTAACTCCCTGATATACAACTGCCTACACCCTTCGTAAGTGCAGGTCCTAAATGAGCTTTTTTCTCTGTTCCCTCACCACAATCCAGATTCTTTTGGGAATTACCAGTACAGTAACCATACCAGGAAGTACTTAATTTATTACGCTACTGCTTTTCTTAATCTCAGTGGAGACAGCATGTTCATGTCGTTCCTAAATGAGCTTTTGTCTCTATCCCCTCACCACAAATCAGATTCTTCTGAGGAGTTCCCAGTACATTATCCTTTCCCCTGTGTAATTACCTTAACAAGCTCCAGCTGTTTTTATTCTCAGAAGGTTTACTCCCTGAGATACAGCTGCCTACCCCCTTCGTAAGTGCAGGTCCTAAATGAGCTTTTTTCTCTGTTCCCTCACCACAATCCAGATTCTTTTGGGGAGTTACCAGTACAGTGACCATACCAGGAAGTACTTAATTTATTAAGCTACTGCTTTTCTTAATCTCAGTGGAGATATTTACTGATAAACAGCTACCTACGCAGCATGTTCATGTCGTTCCTAAATGAGCTTTTATCTCTCTCCCCTCACCACAAATCAGATTCTTCTGAGGAGTTCCCAGTACATTATCCTTTCCCCTGTGTAATTACCTTAACAAGCTCCAGCTGTTTTTATTCTCAGAAGGTTTACTCCCTGATATACAGCTGCCTACCCCCTTCGTAAGTGCAGGTCCTAAATGAGTTTTTTCTCTGTTCCCTCACCACAATCCAGATTCTTTTGGGGAGTTACCAGTACAGTAACCATACCAGGAAGAACTTAATTTATTAAGCTACTGCTTCTCTTAATCTCAGTGTAGATATTTAATGATAAACAGCTACGGATGCAGCATGTTCATGTCGTTCCTAAATGAGCTTTTATCTCTCTCCCCTCACCACAAATCAGATTCTTCTGAGGAGTTCCCAGTACATTATCCTTTCCCCTGTGTAATTACCTTAACAAGCTCCAGCTGTTTTTATTCTCAGAAGGTTTACTCCCTGATATACAGCTGCCTACCCCCTTCGTAATGCAGGTCCTAAATGAGCTTTTTTCTCTGTTCCCTCACCACAATCCAGATTCTTTTGGGGAGTTACCAGTACAGTAACCATACCAGGAAGTACTTAATTTATTAAGCTACTGCTTTTCTTAATCTCAGTGGAGACAGCATGTTCATGTCGTTCCTAAATGAGATTTTGTCTGTATCCCCTCACCACAAATCAGATTCTTCTGAGGAGTTCCCAGTACATTATCCTTTCCCCTGTGTAATTACCTTAACAAGCTCCAGCTGTTTATATTCTCAGAAGGTTTACTCCCTGATATACAGCTGCCTACCCCCTTCGTAAGTGAAGGTCCTAAATGAGCTTTTTTCTCTGTTCCCTCACCACAATCCAGATTCTTTTGGGGAGTTACCAGTACAGTAACCATACCAGGCAGTACTTAATTTATTAAGCTACTGCTTTTCTTAATCTCAGTGGAGATATTTACTGATAAACAGCTACCTACGCAGCATGTTCATGTCGTTCCTAAATGAGCTTTTATCTCTCTCCCCTCACCACAATTCAGATTCTTCTGAGGAGTTCCCAGTACATTATCCTTTCCCCTGTGTAATTACCTTAACAAGCTCCAGCTTTTTTTATTCTCAGAAGGTTTACTCCCTGATATACAGCTGCCTACCCCCTTTCTAAGTGCAGGTCCTAAATGAGCTTTTTTCTCTGTTCCCTCACCACAATCCAGATTCTTTTGGGGAGTTACCAATACAGTAACCATACCAGGAAGTACTTAATTTATTAAGCTACTGCTTTTCTTAATCTCAGTGGAGATATTTACTGATAAACAGCTACCTACGCAGCATGTTCATGTCGTTCCTAAATGAGCTTTTATCTCTCTCCCCTCTCTACAAATCAGATTCTTCTGAAGAGTTCCCAGTATATTATCCTTTCCCCTGGGTAATTACCTTAACAAGCTCCAGCTGTTTTTATTCTCAGAAGGTTTACTCCCTGATATACAGCTGCCTAACCCCTTCGTAAGTGCAGGTCCTAAATGAGCTTTTTTCTCTTTTCCCTCACCACAATCCAGATTTTTTAAGGGAGTTATCAGTACAGTAACCATACCAGGAAGTACTTAATTTATTAAGCTACTGCTTTTCTTAATCTCAGTGGAGATATTTACTGATAAACAGCTACCTACGCAGCATGATCATGTCGTTCCTAAATGAGCTTTTATCTCTCTCCCCTCACCACAAATCAGATTCTTCTAGGGAGTTCCCAGTACATTACTGCTTTTCTTAATCTCAGTGGAGATATTTACTGATAAACAGCTACGTACGCAGCATGTCATGTCATTCCTAAATGAGCTTTTATCTCTCTCCCCTCACCACAAATCAGATTCTTCTGAGGAGTTCCCAGTACATTATCCTTTCCCATGTGTAATTACCTTAACAAGCTCCAGCTGTGTTTATTCTCAGAAGGTTTACGCCCTGATATACAGCTGCCTACCCCCTTCGTAAGTGCAGGTCCTAAATGAGATTTTTTCTCTGTTCCCTCACCACAATCCAGATTCTTTTGGGGAGTTACCAGTACAGTAACCATACCAGGAAGTACTTAATTTATTAAGCTACTGCTTTTCTTAATCTCAGTGGAGATATTTACTGATAAACAGCTATGTACGCAGCATGTTCATGTCGTTCCTAAAGGAGCTTTTATCTCTCTCCCCTCACCACAAATCAGATTCTTCTGAGCAGTTCCCAGTACATTATCCTTTCCCCTGTGTAATTACCTTAACAAGCTCCAGCTGTTTTTATTCTCAGAAGGTTTACTCCCTATTATACAGCTGCCTACCCCCTTCGTAAGTGCAGGTGCTAAATGAGCTTTTTTCTCTGTTCCCTCATCACAATCCAGATTCTTTGGGGTGTTACCAGTACAGTAACCATACCAGGAAGTGCTTAATTCATTAAGCTACTTCTTTTCTTAATCTCAGTAGAGATATTTACTGATAAACAGGTACCTACGCAGCATGTTCATGTCGTTCCTAAATGAGCTTTTATCTCTCTCCCCTCACCACAAATAAGATTCTTCTGAGGAGTTCTCAGTACATTATCCTTTCCCCTGTGTAATTACCTTAACAAGCTCCAGCTGTTTTTATTCTCAGAAGTTTTACTCCCTGATATACAGTTGCCTACCCACTTCGTAAGTGCAGGTCCTAAATGAGCTTTTTTCTCTGTTCCCTCACCACAATCCAGATTCTTTTGGGAGTTACCAGTACAGTATCCATATCAGGAAGTACTTAATTTATTAAGCTACTGCTTTTCTTAATCTCAGTGGAGATGTTTACTGATAAACAGCTATGTACCCCCGTAAGTGCAGGTTCCTAAATGAGCTTTTATCTCTCTCCCCTCACCACAAATCAGATTCTTCTGAGGAGTTCCCAGTACATTATCCTTTCCCATGTGTAATTACCTTAACAAGCTCCAGCTGTTTTTATTCTCAGAAGGTTTACGCCCTGATATACGGAGGCATACACCCTTCGTAAGTGCAGGTCCTAAATGAGCTTTTTTCTCTGTTCCCTCACCACAATCCAGATTCTTTTGGGGAGTTACCAGTACAGTAATCATACCAGGAAGTACTTAATTTATTAAGCTACTGCTTTTCTTAATCTCAGTGGAGATATTTACTGATAAACAGCTACCTACGCAGCATGTTCATGTCGTTCCTAAAGGAGCTTTTATCTCTCTCCCCTCACCACAAATCAGATTCTTCTGAGGAGTTCCCAGTACATTATCCTTTCCCCTGTGTAATTACCTTAACAAGCTCCAGCTGTTTTTATTCTCAGAAGGTTTACTCCCTGATATACAGCTGCCTACCCCCTTCGTAAGTGCAGGTCATAAATGAGCTTTATTCTCTGTTCCCTCAACACAATCCAGATTCTTTTCGGGAGTTACCAGTGAAGTAACCATACCAGGAAGTACTTAATTTATTAAGCTACTGCTTTTCTTAATCTCAGTGGAGATATTTACCGATCAGCAGCTACCTACGCAGCATGTTCATGTCGTTCCTAAATGAGCTTTTATCTCTCTCCCCTCACCACAAATCAGATTCTTCTGAGGAGTTCCCAGTACATTATCCTTTCCCCTGTGTAATTACCTTAACAAGCTCCAGCTGTTTTTATTCTCAGAAGGTTTACTCCCTGATATACAGCTGCCTACCCCCTTAGTAAGTGCAGGTCATAAATGAGTTTTTTCTCTGTACCCTCAACACAATCCAGATTCTTTTGGGGAGTTACCAGTGCAGTAACCATACCAGGAAGTACTTAATTTATTAAGCTACTGCTTTTCTTAATCTCAGTGGAGATATTTACCGATCAGCAGCTACCTACGCAGCATGTTCATGTCGTTCCTAAATGAGCTTTTATCTCTCGCCCCTCACCACAAATCAGATTCTTCTGAGGAGTTCCCAGTACATTATCCTTTCTCCTGTATAATTACCTTAACAAGCTCCAGCTGTTTTTATTCTCAAAAGTTTTACTCCCTGATATACAGCTGCCTACCCCCTTCGTAAGTGCAGGACCTAAATAAGATTTTTTGTCTGTTCCCTCACCACAATCCAGATTCTTTTGGGGAGTGACCAGTACAGTATCCATACAGGGAGTACTTAGTTTATTAAGCTACTGCTTTTCTTAATCTCAGTGGAGATATTTACTGATAAACAGCTACGTATGCAGCATGTTCATTTCGTTCCTAAATGAGCTTTAATCTCTCTCCCCTCACTACAAATCAGATTCTTCTGAGGAATTCCCAGTACATTATCCTTTCCCCTGTGTAATTACCTTAACAAGATCCAGCTGTTTTTATTCTCAGAAGGTTTACTCCCTGATATACAGCTGCCTACCCCCTTCGTAAGTGCAGGTCCTAAATGAGCTTTTTCTCTGTTCCCTCACCACAATCCAGATTCTTTTGGGGAGTTACCAGTACAGTAACCATACCAGGAATTACTTAATTTATTAAGCTACTGCTTTTCTTAATCTCATTGGAGATATTTACTGATAAACAGCTACATACGCAGCATGTTCATGTCGTTCCTATATGAGCTTTTATCTCTCTCTCCTCACCACAAATCAGATTCTTCTGAGGAGTTCCCAGTACATTATCCTTTCCCGTGTGTAATTACCTTAACAAGCTCCAGCTGTTTTTATTCTCAGAAGGTTTACTCCCTGATATACAGCTGCCTACCCCCTTCTTAAGTGCAGGTCCTAAATGAGCTTTTTTCTCAGTTCCCTCACCACAATCCAGATTCTTTGGGGAGTTACCAGTACAGTAACCATACCAGGAAGTACTTAATTTATTAAGCTACTGCTTTTCTTAATGTCAGTGGAGATATTTACTCATAAACAGTTACCTACGCAGCATGTCCATTTCGTTCCTAAATGAGCTTTTATCTCTCTCCCCTCAGCACAAATCAGATTCTTCTGAGGAATTCCCAGTACATTATCCTTTCCCCTGTGTAATTACCTTAACAAGCCCCAGCTGTTTTTATTCTCAGAAGGTTTACTCCCTGATATACAGCTACCTACCCCCTTCGTAAGTGCAGGTCCTAAATGAGCTTTTTTCTCTGTTCCCTCACCACAATCCAGGTTCTTTTTGGGAGTTACCAGTACAGTAACCATACCAGGAAGTACTTAATGTATTGAGATACTGCTTTTCTTAATCTCAGTGGAGATATTTACTGATAAACAGCTACCTACGCAGCATGATCATGTCGTTCCTAAATGAGCTTTTATCTCTCTCCCCTCACCACAAATCAGATTCTTCTAGGGAGTTCCCAGTACATTACTGCTTTTCTTAATCTCAGTGGAGATATTTACTGATAAAC
The DNA here is from genome assembly GCF_023159225.1 of Perognathus longimembris pacificus. Classification (NCBI taxonomy): domain Eukaryota; kingdom Metazoa; phylum Chordata; class Mammalia; order Rodentia; family Heteromyidae; genus Perognathus; species Perognathus longimembris. Next base: position 18,523 of record NW_025956317.1, on the reverse strand, counting down.
TGCTACGTACGCAGCATGTCATGTCATTCCTAAATGAGCTTTTATCTCTCTCCCCTCACCACAAATCAGATTCTTCTGAGGAGTTCCCAGTACATTATCCTTTCCCATGTGTAATTACCTTAACAAGCTCCAGCTGTGTTTATTCTCAGAAGGTTTACGCCCTGATATACAGCTGCCTACCCCCTTCGTAAGTGCAGGTCCTAAATGAGATTTTTTCTCTGTTCCCTCACCACAATCCAGATTCTTTTGGGGAGTTACCAGTACAGTAACCATACCAGGAAGTACTTAATTTATTAAGCTACTGCTTTTCTTTATCTCAGTGGAGATATTTACTGATAAACAGCTATGTACGCAGCATGTTCATGTCGTTCCTAAAGGAGCTTTTATCTCTCTCCCCTCACCACAAATCAGATTCTTCTGAGGAGTTCCCAGTACATTATTCTTTCCCCTGTGTAATTACCTTAACAAGCTCCAGCTGTTTTCATTCTCAGAAGGTTTACTCCCTGATATACAGCTGCCTACCCCCTTCGTAAGTGCAGGTCCTAAATGAGCTTTTTTCTCTGTTCCCTCACCACAATCCAGATTCCTTGGGGTGTTACCAGTACAGTAACCATACCAGGAAGTGCTAAATTTATTAAGCTACTTCTTTTCTTAATCTCAGTAGAGATATTTACTGATAAACAGGTACCTACGCAGCATGTTCATGTCGTTCCTAAATGAGCTTTTATCTCTCTCCCCTCACCACAAATAAGATTCTTCTGAGGAGTTCTCAGTACATTATCCTTTCCCCTGTGTAATTACCTTAACAAGCCCCAGCTGTTTTTATTCTCAGAAGTTTTACTCCCTGATATACAGTTGCCTACCCCCTTCGTAAGTGCAGGTCCTAAATGAGCTTTTTTCTCTGTTCCCTCACCACAATCCAGATTCTTTTGGGGAGTTACCAGTACAGTATCCATATCAGGAAGTACTTAATTTATTAAGCTACTGCTTTTCTTAATCTCAGTGGAGATGTTTACTGATAAACAGCTATGTACCCAGCATGTTCATGTCGTTCCTAAATGAGCTTTTATCCCTCTCCCCTCACCACAAATCAGATTCTTCTGAGGAGTTCCCAGTACATTATCCTTTCCCATGTGTAATTACCTTAACAAGCTCCAGCTGTTTTTATTCTCAGAAGGTTTACGCCCTGATATACAGATGCATACACCCTTCGTAAGTGCAGGTCATAAATGAGCTTTTTTCTCTGTTCCCTCAACACAATCCAGATTCTTTTGGGGAGTTACCAGTGCAGTAACCATACCAGGAAGTACTTAATTTATTAAGCTACTGCTTTTCTTAATCTCAGTGGAGATATTTACTGATCAGCAGCTACCTACGCACCATGTTCATGTCGTTCCTAAATGTGCTTTTATCTCTCGCCCCTCACCACAAATCAGATTCTTCTGAGGAGTTCCCAGTACATTATCCTTTCTCCTGTATAATTACCTTAACAAGCTCCAGCTGTTTTTATTCTCAAAAGTTTTACTCCCTGATATACAGCTGCCTACCCCCTTCGTAAGTGCAGGTCCTAAATAAGCTTTTTTGTCTGTTCCCTCACCACAATCCAGATTCTTTTGGGGAGTGACCAGTACAGTATCCATACAGGGAGTACTTAGTTTATTAAGCTACTGCTTTTCTTAATCTCAGTGGAGATATTTACTGATAAACAGCTACGTATGCAGCATGTTCATTTTGTTCCTAAATGAGCTTTTATCTCTCTCCCCTCACTACAAATCAGATTCTTCTGAGGAATTCCCAGTACATTATCCTTTCCCCTGTGTAATTACCTTAACAAGCTCCAGCTGTTTTTATTCTCAGAAGGTTTACTCCCTGATATACAGCTGCCTACCCCCTTCGTAAGTGCAGGTCCTAAATGAGCTTTTTTCTCTGTTCCCTCACCACAATCCAGATTCTTTTGGGGAGTTACCAGTACAGTAACCATACCAGGTAGTACTTAATTTATTAAGCTACTGATTTTCTTAATCTCAGTGGATTTATTTACTGATAAACAGCTACCTACGCAGGATGTTCATGTCGTTCTTAAATGAGCTTTTATCTCTCTCACCTAACCACAAATCTGATTCTTCTGAGGAGTTCCCAGTACATTATCCTTTCCCCTGTGTAATTACCTTAACAAGCTCCAACTGTTTTTATTCTCAGAAGGTTTACTCCCTGATATACAGCTGCCTACCCCCTTCGTAAGTGCAGGTCCTAAATGAGCTTTTTTCTCTGTTCCCTCACCACAATCCAGATTCTTTTGGGGAGTTACCAGTACAGTAACCATACCAGGATGTACTTAATTTATTAAGCTACTGCTTTTCTTAATCTCAGTGGAGCTATTTACTGATAAACAGCTACCTAGGCAGCATGTTCATGTCGTTCCTAAATGACTTTTTTCTCTGTTCCCTCACCACAATCCAGATTCTTTTGGGGAGTTACCAGTACAGTAACCATACCAGGAAGTACTTAATTTATTAAGCTACTGCTTTTCTTAATCTCAGTGGAGATATTTACTGATAAACAGCTACCTACTCAGCATGTTCATGTCGTTCCTAAATGAGTTTTTATCTCTCTCCCCTCACCACAAATCAGATTGTTCTGAGGAGTTCCCAGTACATTATCCTTTCCCCTGTGTAATTACCTTAAGAAGCTCCAGCTGTTTTTATTCTCAGAAGGTTTACTCCCTGATATACAGCTGCCTACCCCCTTCGTAAGTGCAGGTCTTAAATGAGCTTTTTTCTCTGTTCGCTCACCACAATCCAGATTCTTTTGGGGAGTTACCAGTACAGTAACCATACCAGGAAGTACTTAATTTATTAAGCTACTGCTTTTCTTATTCTCAGTGGAGATATTTACTGATAAACAGCTACCTACGCAGCATGTTCATGTCGTTCCTAAATGAGCTTTTATCTCTCTCCCCTCATCACAAATCAGATTCTTCTGAGGAGTTCCCAGTACATTATTCTTTCCCCTTTGTAATTACCTTAACAAGCTCCAGCTGTTTTTATTCTCAGAAGGTTTACTCCCTGAAATACAACTGCCTACCCCCTACGTAAGTGCATGTCCTAAATGACCTTTTTGCTCTGGTCCCTCACCACAATCCAGATTCTTTTGGGGAGTTACCAGTACAGTCTCCATACCAGGAAGTACTTAATGTATTAAGCTACTGCTTTCCTAATCTCAGTGGAGATATTTACTGATAAACAGCTACCTACGCATCATGTTCATGTCGTTCCAAAATGAGCTTTTATCTCTCTCCCGTCACCACAAATCTATTTCTACTGAGGAGTTCCCAGTACATTATCCTTTCCCCTGTGTAATTACCTTAAGAAGCTCCAGGTGTTTTTATTCTCAGAAGGTTTACTCCCTGATATACAGCTGCCTAACCCCTTCGTAAGTGCAGGTCCTAAATGAGCTTTTTTCTCTCTTCCCTCACCACAATCCAGATTCTTTTGGAGAGTTACCAGTAAAGTAACCATACCAGGAAGTACTTAATTTATTAAGCTACTGCTTTTGTTAATCTCAGTGGAGATATTTACTGATAAACAGCTACCTACGCAGCATGTTTATGTCGTTCCTAAATGAGCTTTTTTCGCTGTTCCCTCACCACAATCCAGATTCTTTTGGGGAGTTAGCAGTACAGTATCCATACCAGGAAGTACTTAATTTATTAAGCTACTGCTTTTCTTAATCTCAGTGGAGATATTTACTGATAAACAGCTACGTATGCAGCATGTTCATGTTGTTCCTAAATGAGCTTTTATCTCTCTCCCCTCACCACAAATCAGATTCTTCTGAGGAGTTCCCAGTACATTATCCTTTCCCCTGTGTAATTACCTTAACAAGCTCCAGCTGTTTTTATTGTCAGAAGTTTTACTCCCTGATATACAGTGCCTACTCCCTTCGTAAGTGCAGGTCCTAAATGAGCATTTTCTCTGTTCCCTCACCACAATCCAGATTCTTTTGGGGAGTTACCAGTACAGTAACCATACCAGGAAGTACTTAATTTATTAAGCTACTGCTTTTCTTAATCTCAGTGGAGCTATTTACTGATAAACAGCTACCTACGCAGCATGTTCATGTCGTTCCTAAATGACCTTTTTTCTCTGTTCCCTCACCACAATCCAGATTCTTTTGGGGAGTTCAGAGTACAGTATCCATACCAGGAAGTACTTAATTTATTAAGCTACTGCTCTTCTTAATCTCAGTGGAGATATTTACTGATAAACAGCTACGTATGCAACATGTTCATGTCGTTCCTAAATGAGCTTTTTTCTCTCTCCCCTCACCACAAATCAGATTCTTCTGAGGAGTTCCCAGTACATTATCCTTTCCCCTGTGTAATTACCTTAACAAGCTCCAGCTGTTTTTACTCTCAGAAGCAATACTCCCTGATATACAGCTGCCTACCCCCTTCGTAAGTGCAGGTCCTAAATGAGCTTTTTTCTCTGTTCCCTCACCGCAATCCAGATTCTTTTGGGGAGTTACCAGTACAGTAACCATACCAGGAAGTACATAATTTACTAAGCTACTGCTTTTCTTAATCTCAGTGGAGATATTTACTGATAAACACCTACATTCGCAGCATGTTCATGTCGTTCCTAAATGAGCTTTTATCTCTCTCCCCTCACCACAAATCAGATTCTTCTGAGGAGTTCCCAGTACATTACCTTTCCGTGTAATTACCTTAACAAGCTCCAGCTGTTTTTTTTCTCAGAAGGTTTACTCCCTGATATACAGCTGCCTACCCCCTTCGTAAGTGCAGGTCCTAATTGAGCTTTTTTCCCTGTTCCCTCACCAAAATCCAGATTCTATTGGGGAGTTACCAGTACAGTAACCATACCAGGAAGCACTTAATTTATTAAGCTACTGCTTTTCTTAATCTCAGTGGAGTTATTTACTAATAAACAGCTACCTACGCAGCATGTTCATGTCGTTCCTAAATGAGCTTTAATCTCTCTCCCCTCACCAAATATCAGATTCTTCTGAGGAGTTCCCAGTACATTATGCTTTCCCCTGTGTAATTACCTTAACAAGCTCCAGCTGTTTTTATTCTCAGAAGGTTTACTCCCTGATATACTGCTGCCTACCCCCTTCGTAAGTGCAGGTCATAAATGAGCTTTTTTCTCTGTTCCCTCACCACAATCCAGATTCTTTTGGGGAGTTACCAGTACAGTAACCATACCAGGAAGTACTTAATTTATTAAGCTACTGCTTTTCTTAATCTCAGTGGAGATATTTAATGATAAACAGCTACCTACGCAGCATGTTCATGTCGTTCCTAAATGAGCTTTTATCTCTCTCCCCTCATCACAAATCAGATTCTTCTGAGGAGTTCCCAGTACATTATCCTTTCCCCTGTGTAATTACCTTAACAAGCTCCAGCTGTTTTTATTCTCAGAAGGTTTACTCCCTGATATACATCTGCCTACCCCCTTCGTAAGTGCAAGGCCTAAATGTGCTTTTTTCTCTGTTTCCTCATCACAATCCAGATTCATTTGGGGAGTTACCAGTACAATAACCATACCAGGAAGTACTTAATTTATTAAGCTACTGCTTTTCTTAATGTCAGTGGAGATATTTACTGATAAACAGCTACCTACGCAGCATGTTCATGTCGTACCTAAATGAGCTTTTATCTCTCTCCCCTCACCACAAATCAGATTCTTCTGAGGAGTTCCCAGTACATTATCCTTTCCCCTGTGTAATTACCTTAACAAGCTCCAGCTGTTTTTACTGTCAGAAGTTTTACTCCCTGATATACAGTGCCTACCCCCTTCGTAAGTGCAGGTCCTAAATGAGCATTTTCTCTGTTCCCTCACCACAATCCAGATTCTTTTGGGGAGTTACCAGTACAGTAACCATACCAGGAAGTACTTAATTTATTAAGCTACTGCTTTTCTTAATCTCAGTGGAGCTATTTACTGATAAACAGCTACCTATGCAGCATGTTCCTGTCGTTCCTAAATGACCTTTTTTCTCTGTTCCCTCACCGCAATCCAGATTCTTTTGGGGAGTTACCAGTACAGTATCCATACCAGGAAGTACTTAATTTATTAAGCTACTGCTTTTCTTAATCTCAGTGGAGATATTTACTGATAAACAGCTACCTACGCAGCATGTTCATGTCGTTCCTAAATGAGCTTTTATCTCTCTCCCCTCACCCCAAATCAGATTCTTCTGAGGTGTTCCCAGTACATTATCCTTTGCCCTGTGTAATTACCTTAACAAGCCCCAGCTGTTTTTATCCTCAGAAGATTTACTCCCTGATATACAGCTGCCTACCCCCTTCGTAAGTGCAGGTCCTAAATGACCTTTTTTCTGTGTTCCCTCACCACAATACAGATTCTTTTGGGGAGGTACCAGTACAGTAACCATACCAGGAAGTACTTAATTTATTCAGCTACTGCTTCTCTTAATCTCAGTGGAGATATTTACTGTTAAAGAGCTACCTAGGCAGCATGTTCATGTCGTTCCTAAATGAGCTTTTATCTCTCTCGCCTCACCACAAATCAGATTCTTCTGAGGAGTTCCCAGTACATTATCCTTTCCCCTGTGTAATTACCTTAACAAGCTCCAGCTGTTTTTATTCTCAGAAGGTTTACTCCCTGATATACTGCTGCCTACCCCCTTCGTAAGTGCAGGTCATAAATGAGCTTTTTTCTCTGTTCCCTCACCACAATCCAGATTCTTTTGGGGAGTTACCAGTACAATAACCATACCAGGAAGTACTTAATTTATTAAGCTACTGCTTTTCTTAATCTCAGTGGAGATACTTACTGATAAACAGCTACCTACGCAGCATGTTCATGTCGTTCCTAAATGAGCTTTTATCTCTCTCCCCTCACCACAAATCAGATTCTTCTGAGGAGTTCCCAGTACATTATCCTTTCCCCTGTGTAATTACCTTAACAAGCTCCAGCTGTTTTTATTCTCAGAAGGTTTACTCCCTGATATACAGCTGCCTACCCCCTTCGTAAGTGCAGGTCCTAAATGAGTTTTTTCTCTGTTCCCTCACCACAATCCAGATTCTTTTGGGGAGTTACCAGTACACTAACCATACCAGGAAGTACTTAATTTATTAATCTACTGCTTTTCATAATCTCAGTGGAGATATTTCCTGATAAACAGCTACCTACGCAGCATGTTCAAGTCGTTCCTAAATGAGCTTTTATCTCTCTCCCCTCACCACAAATCAGATTCTTCTGAGGAGTTCCCAGAACATTATACTTTCCCCTGTGTAATTACCTTAACAAGCTCCAGCTGTTTTTATTCTCAGAAGGTTTACTCCCTGATATACAGCTGCCTACCCCCTTCGTAAGTGCAGGTCCTTAATGAGATCTTTTCTACGTTCCCTCACCACAATCCAGATTCTTTTGGGGAGTTACAAGTACAGTAACCATACCAGGAAGTACTTAATTTATTAAGCTACTGCTTTTCTTAATCTCAGTGGAGATATTTACTGATAAACAGCTACCTACGCAGCATGTTCATGTCGTTCCTATATGAGCTTTTATCTCTCTCCCCTCACCACAAATCAGATTCTTCTGAGGTGTTCCCAGTACATTATCCTTTGCCCTGTGTAATTACCTTAACAAGCCCCAGCTGTTTTTATCCTCAGAAGATTTACTCCCTGATATACAGCTGCCTACCCCCTTCGTAAGTGCAGGTCCTAAATGAGCTTTTTTCTCTGTTCCCTCACCACAATCCAGATTCTTTTGGGGAGTTACCAGTACACTAACCATACCAGGAAATACTTAATTTATTAAGCTACTGCTTTTCTTAATCTCAGTGGAGATATTTACTGATAAACAGCTACCTACGCAGCATGTTCATGTCGTTCCTAAATGAGCTTTTATCTCTCTCCCCTCACCACAAATCAGCTTCTTCTGAGGAGTTCCCAGTACATTATCCTTTCCCCTGTGTAATTACCTTAACAAGCTCCAGCTGTTTTTATTCTCTGAAGGTTTACTCCCTGATATACAGCTGCCTACCCCCTTCGTAAGTGCAGGTCCTAAATGAGCTTTTTTCTCTGTTCCCTCACCACAATCCAGATTCTTTTGGGGAGTTACCAGTACAGTAACCATACCAGGAAATACTTAATTTATTAAGCTACTGCTTTTCTTAATCTCAGTGGAGATATTTACTGATAAACAGCTACCTACTCAGCATGTTCATGTCGTTCCTAAATGAGCTTTTATCTCTCTCCCCTCACCACAAATCAGATTCTTCTGAGGAGTTCCCAGTACATTATCCTTTCCCCCGTGTAATTACCTTAACAAACTCCAGCTGTTTTTATTCTCAGAAGGTTTACTTCCTGATATACAGCTGCCTACCCCCTTCGTGAGTGCAGGTCCTAAATAAGCTTTTTTCTCTGTTCCATCACCACAATCCAGATTCTTTTGCGGAGTTACCAGTACAGTAACCATACCAGGAAGTACTTAATTTATTAAGCTACTGCTTTTCTTAATCTCAGTGGAGATATTTACTGATGAACAGCTACCTACGCAGCATGTTCCTATCGTTCCTAAATGAGCTTTTATCTCTCTCCCCTCACCACAAATCAGATTCTTCTGAGGAATTCCCAGTACATTATCCTTTCCCCTGTGTAACTTAACTTAACAAGCTCCAGCTTTTTTATTCTCCTAAGGTTTACTCATTGATATACTGCTGCCTACCCCCTTCGTAAGTGCAGGTCCTAAATGAGCTTTTTTCTCTGTTCCCTCACCACAATCAAGATTCTTTTGGAGAGTTACCAGTACAGTAACCATACCAGGAAGTACTTAATTTATTAAGCTACTGCTTTTCTTAATCTCAGTGGAGATATTTACTGATAAACAGCTACCTACGCAGCATGTTCATGTCGTTCCTAAATGAGCTTTTTTCTCTGTTCCCTCACCACATTCCAGATACTTTTGGGGAGTTACCAGTACAGTTTCCATACCAGGAAGTACTTAATTTATTAAGCTACTGCTTTTCTTAATCTCAGTGGAGATATTTACTAATTAACAGCTACCTACGCAGCATGTTCATGTCGTTCCTAAATGAGCTTTAATCTCTCTCCCCTCACCACAAATCAGATTCTTCTGAGGAGTTCCCAGTACATTATCCTTTCCCCTGTGTAATTACCTTAACAAGCTCCAGCTGTTTTTATTCTCAGAAGGTTTACTCCCTGATATACAGCTGCCTACCCCCTTCGTAAGTGCAGGTCCTAAATGAGCTTTTTTCTCTGTTCCCTCACGACAATCCAGATTCTTTTGGGGAGTTAGCAGTACAGTATCCATAACAGGAAGTACTTAATTTACAAGCTACTGATTTTCTTAATCTCAGTGGTTTTCTTTACTGATAAACAGCTACCTATGCAGCATATTCATGTCGTTCCTAAATGAGCTTTTTTCTCTCTCCCCTCACCACAAATCAGATTCTTCTGAGGAGTTACCAGTACATTATCCTTTCCACTGTGTAATTACCTTAACAAGCTCCAGCTGTTTTTATTCTCAGAAGGTTTACTTCCTGATATACAGCTGCCTACCCCCTTCGTAAGTGCAGGTCCTAAATAAGCTTTTTCTCTGTTCCATCACCACAATCCAGATTCTTTTGCGGAGTTACCAGTACAGTAACCATACCAGGAAGTACTTAATTTATTAAGCTACTGCTTTTCTTAATCTCAGTGGAGATATTTACTGATGAACAGCTACCTACGCAGCATGTTCCTATCGTTCCTAAATGAGCTTTTATCTCTCTCCCCTCACCACAAATCAGATTCTTCTGAGGAATTCCCAGTACATTACCTTTCCCCTGTGTAATTAACTTAACAAGCTCCAGCTCTTTTTATTCTCCTAAGGTTTACTCCCTGATATACTGCTACCTACCCCAGCTTGTTCAGGTCCTAAATGAGCTTTTTTCTCTGTTCCCTCACCACAATCAAGATTCTTTTGGAGAGTTACCAGTACAGTAACCATACCAGGAAGTACTTAATTTATTAAGCTACTGCTTTTCTTAATCTCAGTGGAGATATTTACTGATAAACAGCTACCTACGCAGCATGTTCATGTCGTTCCTAAATGAGCTTTTTTCTCTGTTCCCTCACCACATCCAGATACTTTTGGGGAGTTACCAGTACAGTTTCCATACCAGGAAGTACTTAATTTATTAAGCTACTGCTTTTCTTAATCTCAGTGGAGATATTTACTAATAAACAGCTACCTACGCAGCATGTTCATGTCGTTCCTAAATGAGCTTTAATCTCTCTCCCCTCACCAGAAATCAGATTCTTCTGAGGAGTTCCCAGTACATTATCCTTTCCCCTGTGTAATTACCTTAACAAGCTCCAGCTGTTTTTATTCTCAGAAGGTTTACTCCCTGATATACAGCTGCCTACCCCCTTCGTAAGTGCAGGTCCTAAATGAGCTTTTTTCTCTGTTCCCTCACGACAATCCAGATTCTTTTGGGGAGTTAGCAGTACAGTATCCATAACAGGAAGTAGTTAATTTATTAAGCTACTGCTTTTCTTAATCTCAGTGGATTTATTTACTGATAAACAGCTACCTATGCAGCATGTTCATGTCGTTCCTAAATGAGCTTTTATCTCTCTCCCCTCACCACAAATCAGATTCTTCTGAGGAGTTCCCAGTACATTATCCTTTCCCCTGTGTAATTACCTTAACAAGCTACAGCTGTTTTTATTGTCAGAAGTTTACTCCCTGATATACAGCTGCCTACCCCCTTCGTAAGTGCAGGTCCTAAATGAGCTTTTTTCTCTGTTCCCTCACCACAATCCAGATTCTTTGGGGAGTTACCAGTACAGTATCCATACCAGGAAGTACTTAATTTATTAAGCTACTGCTTTTCTTAATTCTCAGTGGAGATATTTACTGATAAACAGCTACCTACGCAGCATGTTCATGTCGTTCCTAAATGCTTTTTTCTCTGTTCCCTCACACAATCCAGATTCTTTTGGGGAGTTACCAGTACAGTATCCATACCAGGAAGTACTTAATTTATTAAGCTACTGCTTTCTTAATCTCAGTGGAGATATTTACTGATAAACAGCTACGTATGCAGCATGTTCATGTCGTTCCTAAATGAGCTTTTTTCTCTCTCCCCTCACCACAAATCAGATTCTTCTGAGGAGTTCCCAGTACATTATCCTTTCCCTGTGTAATTACCTTAACAAGCTCCAGCTGTTTTTATTCTCAGAAGCGATATTCCCTGATATACAGCTGCCTACCCCCTTCGTAAGTGCAGGTCCTAAATGAGCTTTTTTCTCTGTTCCCTCACCACAATCCAGATTCTTTTGGGGAGTTACCAGTACAGTAACTATACCAGGAAATACTTAATTTACTAAGCTACTGCTTTTCTTAATCTCAGTGGAGATATTTACTGATAAACAGCTACCTACGCAGCATGTTCATGTCGTTCCTAAATGAGCTTTTATCTCTCTCCCTCACCACAAATCAGATTCTTCTGAGGAGTTCCCAGTACATTATCCTTTCCCCTGTGTAATTACTTAACAAGCTCCAGCTGTTTTTATTCTCAGAAGGTTTACTCCCTGATATACAGCTGCCTACCCCCTTCGTAAGTGCAGGTCCTAAATGAGCTTTTTTTCTCTGTTCCCTCACCACAATCCAGATTCTTTTGGGGAGTTACCAGTACAGTAACCATACCAGGAAGTACTTCATGTATTAAGCTACTGCTTTTCTTAATCTCAGTGGAGATATTTACTGACAAACAGCTACCTACGCAGCATGTTCATGTCGTTCCTAAATGAGCTTTTATCTCTCTCCCCTCACCACAAATCAGATTCTTCTGAGGAGTTCCCAGTACATTATCCTTTCCCCTGTGTAATTACCTTAACAAGCTCCAGCTGTTTTTATTCTCAGAAGGTTTACTCCCTGATATACAGCTGCCTACCCCCTTCGTAAGTGCAGGTCCTAAATGAGCTTTTTCTCTGTTCCCTCACCACAATACAGATTCTTTTGGGAGTTACCAGTACAGTAACCATACCAAGAAGTACTTAATTTATTAAGCTACTGCTTTTCTTAATCTCAGTGGAGATATTTACTGATAAAGAGCTACCTACGCAGCATGTTCATGTCGTTCCTAAATGAGCTTTTATCTCTCTCCACTCACCACGAATCAGATTCTTCTGAGGATTTCCCAGTACATTATCCTTTCCCCTGTGTAATTACCTTAACAAGCTCCAGCTGTTTTTATTCTCAGAAGGTTTACTCCCTGATATACAACTGCCTACCCCCTTCGTAAGTGCAAGTCCTAAATGAGCTTTTTTCTCTGTTACCTCAGCACAATCCAGATTCTTTTGGGGAGTAACAAGTACAATAACCATACCAGGAAGTACTTAATTTATTAAGCTACTGCTTTTCTTAATCTCAGTGGAGATATTTACTGATAAACAGCTACTACGAAGCATGTTCATGTCGTCCTAAATGAGCTTTTATCTCTCTCCCTCACCACAAATCAGATTCTCTACTGAGGAGTTCCAGTACATTATCCTTTCCCCTGTGTAATTACCCTTAACAAGCTCCAGCTGTTTTTATTCTCAGAATGTTTACTCCCTGATATACAGCTGCCTACCCCCTTCGTAAGTGCAGGTCCTAAATGAGCTTTTTTCTCTGTTCCCTCACCACAATCCAGATTCTTTTGGGGAGTTACCAGTACAGTAACCATACCAGGAAGTACTTAATTTATTAAGCTACTGCTTTTCTTAATCTCAGTGAGATATTTACTGATAAACAGCTACCTACGCAGCATGTTCATGTCGTACCTAAATGAGCTTTTATCTCTCTCCCCTCACCACAAATCAGATTCTTCTGAGGAGTTCCCAGTACATTATCCTTTCCCCTGTGTAATTACCTTAACAAGCTCCAGCTGTTTTTATTCTCAGAAGGTTTACTCCCTGATATACAGCTGCCTACCCCCTTCGTAAGTGCAGGTCCTAAATGAGCTTTTTTCTCTGTTCCCTCACCACAATCCAGATTCTTTTGGGGAGTTACCAGTACAGTAATCCATACCAGGAAGTACTTAATTTATTAAGCTACTGCTTTTCTTAATCTCAGTGGAGCTATTTACTGATAAACAGCTACCTACGCAGCATGTTCATGTCGTTCCTAAATGACCTTTTTTCTCTCTCCCTCACCACAAATCAGATTCTTTTGGGGAGTTCCAGTACAGTATCCATACCAGGAAGTACTTTAATTTATTAAGCTACTGCTTTCTTAATCTCAGTGGAGATATTTACTGATAAACAGCTACGTACGCAGCATGTTCATGTCGTTCCTAAATGAGCTTTTTTCTCTCTCCCTCACCACAAATCAGATTCTTCTGAGGAGTTCCCAGTACATTATCCTTTCCCTGTGTAATTACCTTAACAAGCTCCAGCTGTTTTTATTCTCAGAAGGTTTACTCCCTGATATACAGCTGCCTACCCCCTTCGTAAGTGCAGGTCCTAAATGAGCTTTTTCTCTGTTCCCTCACCAAAATCCAGATTCTTTGGGGAGTTACCAGTACATTAACCATACCAGGAAGTACTTAATTTATTAAGCTATTGCTTTTCTTAATCTCAGTGGAGATATTTACTGATAAACAGCTACCTACGCAGCATGTTCATGTCGTTCCTAAATGAGCTTTTATCTCTCTCCCCTCACCACAATCCAGATTGTTTTCGGGAGTTACCAGTACAGTATCCATACCAGGAATTACTTAATTTATTAAGCTACTGCTTTTCTTAATCTCAGTGGAGATATTTACTGATAAACTGCTACCTACGCAGCATGTTCATGTCGTTCCTAAATGAGTTTTTATCTCTCTCCCCTCACCACAAATCAGATTCTTCTGAGGAGTTCCCAGTACATTATCCTTTCCCTGTGTAATTACCTTAACAAGCTCCAGCTGTTTTTATTCTCATAAGGTTTACTCCCTGATATACAGCTGCCTACCCCCTTCGTAATGCAGGTCCTAAATGAGCTTTTTCTCTGTTCCCTCACCACAATCCAGATTCTTTTGGGAGTTACCAGTACAGTAAATACCAGGAAGTACTTAGTTTATTAAGCTACTGCTTTTCTTAATCTCAGTGGAGATGTTTACTGATAAACAGCTACCTACGCAGCATGTCATGTCATTCCTAAATGAGCTTTTATCTCTCTCCCTCACCACAAATCAGATTCTTCTGAGGAGTTCCCAGTACATTATCCTTTCCCCTGTGTAATTACCTTAAAAAGCTCCAGCTGTTTTTATTGTCAGAAGGTTTACTCCCAGATATACAGCTGCCTACCACCTTCGTAAGTGCAGGTCCTAAATGAGCTTTTTTCTCTGTTCCCTCACCACAATCCAGATTCTTTGGGGAGTTACCAGTAAGTAACCATACCAGTACTTATTTTACCATGAAGTACTTAATTTATTAAGCTACTGCTTTTCTTAATCTCAGTGGAGATATTTACTGATAAACAGCTACGTACGCAGCATGTTCATGTCGTTCCTAAATGAGCTTTTATCTCTCTCCCCTCACCACAAATCAGATTCTTCTGAGGAGTTCCCAGTACATTATCCTTTCCCCTGTGTAATTACCTTAACAAGCTCCAGCTGTTTTTATTCTCAGAAGGTTTACTCCCTGATATACAGCTGCCTACCCCCTTCGTAAGTGCAGGTCCTAAATGAGCTTTTTTCTCTATTCCCTCACCACAATCCAGATTCTCTTGGGGAGTTACCAGTACAGTAACCATACCAGGAAGTACTTAATTTATTAAGCTACTGCTTTTCTTAATCTCAGTGGAGATATTTACTGATAAACAGCTACCTACGCAGCATGTTCATGTCGTTCCTAAATGAGCTTTTATCTGTCTCCCCTCACCACAAATCAGATTCTTCTGAGGAGTTCCCAGTACATTATCCTTTCCCCTGTGTAATTACCTTAACAAGCTCCAGCTGTTTTTATCTCAGAAGATTTACTCCCTGATATACAGCTGCCTACGCCCTTCGTAAGTGCAGGTCCTAAATGAGCTTTTATCTCTGTTCCCTCACCACAATCCAGATTCTTTTGGGGAGTTACCAGTACAGTAACCATACCAGGAAGTCCTTAATTTATTAAGCTACTGCTTTTCTTAATCTCAGTGGAGATATTTACTGATAAACAGCTACGTACACAGCATGTTCATGTCGTTCCTAAATGAGATTTATCTCTCTCCCCTCACCACAAATCAGATTCTTCTGAGAGTTCCCAGTACATTACCTTTCCCCTGTGTAATTACCTTAACAAGCTCCAGCTGTTTTTATTCTCAGAAGGTTTACTCCCTGATATACAGCTGCCTACCCCCTTCACAAGTGCAGGTCCTAAATGAGCTTTTTTCTCTGTTCCCTCACCACAATCCAGATTCTTTTGGGAGTTACCAGTACAGTAACCATACCAGGAAGTACTTAATTTATTAAGCTACTGCTTTTCTTAATCTCAGTGGAGATATTTACTGATAAACAGCTACCTACGCTGCATGTTCATGTCGTTCCTAAATGAGCTTTTATCTCTCTCCCCTCACCACAAATCAGATTCTCTGAGGAGTTCCAGTACATTATCCTTTCCCCTGTGTAATTACCTTAACAAGCTCCAGCTGTTTTTATTCTCAGAAGGTTTACTCCCTGATATACAGCTGCCTACCCCCTTCACAAGTGCAGGTCCTAAATGAGCTTTTTCTCTGTTCCCTCACCACAATCCAGATTCTTTTGGGGAGTTACCAGTACAGTAACCATACCAGGAAGTACTTAATTTATTAAGCTACTGCTTTTCTTAATCCCAGTGGAGTATTTACTGATAAACAGCTACGTACACAGCATGTTCATGTCGTTCCTAAATGAGCTTTTTCTCTCTCCCTCACCACAATCCAGATTCTTTTGGGGAGTTCCCAGTACAGTAACCATACCAGGAAGTACTTATTTATTAAGCTACTGTTTCTTAATCTCAGTGGAGTATTTACTGATAAACAGCTGCCTACCCCCTTCGTAAGTGCAGGTTCCTAAATGAGCTTTTTTCTCTGTTCCCTCACCACAATCCAGATTCTTTTGGGGAGTTATCAGTAAAGTAACCATACCAGGAAGTACTTAATTTATTTTTATTTTTATTTTTATTTTTTTTTACCAGGAAGTACTTAATTTATTAAGCTACTGCTTTTCTTAATCTCAGTGGAGATATTTACTGATAAACAGCTACCTACGCAGCATGTTCATGTCGTTCCTAAATGAGCTTTTATCGCTCTCCCCTCACCACAAATCAGATTCTTCTAAGGAGTTCCCAGTACAATATCCTTTCCACTGTCTAATTACCTTAAGAAGCTCCAGCTGTTTTTATTCTCAGAAGGTTTACTCCCTGATATACAGCTGCCTACCCCCTTCGTAAGTGCAGGTCCTTAATGAGCTTTTTTCTCTGTTCCCTCACCACAATCCAGATTCTTTTGGGGAGTTACCAGTAAAGTAACCATACTAGGAAGTAATTAATTTATTTTTATTTTTATTTTTTTTACCAGGAAGTACTTAATTTATTAAGCTACTGCTTTTCTTAATCTCAGTGGAGATATTTACTGATAAACAGCTACCTACGCAGCATGTTCATGTCGTTCCTAAATGAGCTTTTATCTCTCTCCCCTCACCACAAGTCAGATTCTTCTGAGGAGTTCCCAGTACATTATCCTTTCCCCTGTCTAATTACCTTAACAAGCTCCAGCTGTTTTTATTCTCAGAAGTTTTACTCCCTGATATACAGCTGCCTACGCCCTTCGTAAGTGCAGGTCCTAAATGAGCTTTTTTCTCTGTTCCCTCACCACAATCCAGATTCTTTTTGGGGGTTACCAGTACAGTAACCATACCAGGAAGTACTTAATTTATTAAGCTACTGCTTTTCTTAATCTCAGTGGAGATATTTACTGATAAATAGCTGCCTACGAAGCATGTTCATGTCGTTCCTAAATGAGCTTTTATCTCTCTCCCCTCACCACAAATCAGATTCTTCTGAAGAGTTCCCAGTACATTATCCTCTCCCCTGTGTAATTACCTTAACAAGCTCCAGCTGTTTTTATTCTCAGAAGGTTTATTCCCTGATATACAGCTGCCTACCCCCTTCGTAAGTGCAGGTCCTTAATGAGCTTTTTTCTCTGTTCCCTCACCACAATCCAGATTCTTTTGGGGAGTTACCAGTAAAGTAACCATACCAGGAAGTACTTAATTTATTTTTATTTTTATTTTTTTTACCAGGAAGTACCTTAATTTATTAAGCTACTGCTTTTCTTAATTCTCAGTGGAGATATTTACTGATAAACAGCTACCTACGCAGCATGTTCATGTCGTTCCTAAATGAGCTTTTTCTCTCACCCATCACCACAATCCAGATTCTTTGAGGAGTTACCAGTACAGTAACCATACCTGTGAAGTACTTAATTTATTAAGCTACTGCTTTTCTTAATCTCAGAAGGTTTACTGATAAACAGCTACCTACCAGCATGTTCGTAATGCGTTCCTAAATGAGCTTTTATTCTCTGTTCCCTCACCACAATCCAGATTCTTTTGGGGAGTTACCAGTACAGTATCCATACCAGGAAGTACTTAATTTATTAAGCTACTGCTTTTCTTAATCTCAGTGGAGATATTTACTGTAAACAGCTACCTACGCAGCATGTTCATGTCGTTCCTAAATGAGATTTTTCTCTCTCCCCTCACCACAAATCAGATTCTTCTGAGGAGTTCCCAGTACATTATCCTTTCCCCTGTGTAATTACCTTAACAAGCTCCAGCTGTTTTTATTCTCAGAAGGTTTACTCCCTGATATACAGCTGCCTACCCCTTCGTAAGTGCGTCCTAAATGAGCTTTTTTCTCTGTTCCCTCACCACAATCCAGATTCTTTTGGGGAGTTACCAGTACAGTAACCATACCAGGAAGTACTTAATTTATTAAGCTACTGCTTTTCTTAATCTCAGTGGAGATATTTACTGATAAACAGCTACCTACGCAGCATGTTCATGTCGTTCCTAAATGAGCTTTTATCTCTCTCCCCTCACCACAATCAGATTCTTCTGAGGAGTTCCCAGTACATTATCCTTTCCCCTGTGTAATTACCTTAACAAGCTCCAGCTGTTTTTATTCTCAGAAGGTTTATACTCCCTGATATACAGCTGCCTACCCCCTTCGTAAGTGCAGGTCCTAAATGAGCTTTTTTCTCTGTTCCCTCACCACAATCCAGATTCTTTTGGGGAGTTACCAGTACAGTAACCATACCAGGAAGTACTTAATTTATTAAGCTACTGCTTTTCTTAATCTCAGTGGAGATATTTACTGATAAACAGCTACCTACGCAGCATGTTCATGTCGTTCCTAAATGAGCTTTTATCTCTCTCCCCTCACCACAAATCAGATTCTTCTGAGGAGTTCCCAGTACATTATCCTTTCCCCTGTGTAATTACCTTAACAAGCTCCAGCTGTTTTTATTCTCAG
>NW_025956316.1:0-29956 GCF_023159225.1 Perognathus longimembris pacificus | reverse complement strand
AAGCTCATTTAGGAACTGCACTTACGAATGGGTAGGTAGCTGTATATCAGGGAGTAAATATTCTGAGAATAAAAACAGCTGGAGCTGTTAAGTAATTACACAGGGGAAAGGATAATGTACTGGGAACTCCTCAGAAGAATCTGGATTTGTGGTGAGGGAGAGAATAAAAGCTCATTTAGGAACGACATGAACATGCTGCGTAGGTAGCTGTTTATCAGTAAATATCTCCACTGAGATTAAGAAAAGCAGTAGCTTAATAAATTAAGTACTTCCTGGTATGGATACTGTACTGGGAACTCCCCAAAAGAATCTGGATTGTGGTGAGGGAACAGAGAAAAAAGCTCATTTAGGACCTGCACTTACGAAGGGGGTAGGCAGCTGTATATCAGGGAGTAAAACTTCTGAGAATAAAAACAGCTGGAGCTTGTTAAGGTAATTACACAGGGGAAAGGATAATGTACTGGGAACTCCTCAGAAGAATCTGATTTGTGGTGAGGGGAGAGAGATAAAAGCTCATTTAGGAACGACATGAACATGCTGCGTAGGTAGCTGTTTATCAGTAAATATCTGCACTGAGATTAAGAAAACAGTAGCTTAATAAATTAAGTACTTCCTGGTATGGTTACTGTACTGTAACTCCCCAAAAGAATCTGGATTGTGGTGAGGGAACAGAGAAAAAAGCTCATTTAGGACCTGCACTTACGAAGGGTAGGCAGCTGTATATCAGGGAGTAAACTTCTGAGAATAAAAACAGCTGGAGCTTGTTAAGGTAATTACACAGGGGAAAGGATAATGTACTGGGAACTCCTCAGAAGAATCTGATTTGTGGTGAGGGGAGAGAGATAAAAGCTCATTTAGGAACGACATGAACATGCTGCGTAGGTAGCTGTTTATCAGTAAATATCTCCACTGAGATTAAGAAAAGCAGTAGCTTAATAAATTAAGTACTTCCTGGTATGGTTACTGTACTGGTAACTCCCCAAAAGAATCTGGATTGTGGTGAGGGAACAGAGAAAAAAGCTCATTTAGGACCTGCACTTACGAAGGGGGTAGGCAGCTGTATATCAGGGAGTAAACTTCTGAGAATAAAAACAGCTGGAGCTTGTTAAGGTAATTACACAGGGGAAAGGATAATGTACTGGGAACTCCTCAGAAGAATCTGATTTGTGGTGAGGGGAGAGAGATAAAAGCTCATTTAGGAACGACATGAACATGCTGCGTAGGTAGCTGTTTATCAGTAAATATCTGATGAGATTAAGAAAAGCAGTAGCTAATAAATTAAGTACTTCCTGGTATGGTTACTGTACTGGTAACTCCCAAAAGAATCTGGATTGTGGTGAGGGAACAGAGAAAAAAGCTCATTTAGGACCTGCACTTACGAAGGGTAGGCAGCTGTATATCAGGGAGTAAATATTCTGAGAATAAAAACAGCTGGAGCTTTACACAGGGGAAAGGATAATGTACTGGTAACTCCTCAGAAGAATCTGATTTGTGGTGAGGGGAGAGAGAAAGCTCATTTAGGAACGACATGAACATGCTGCGTAGGTAGCTGTTTATCAGTAAATGTCTCCACTGAGATTAAGAAAAGCAGTAGCTTAATAAATTAAGTAATTCCTGGTATGGTTACTGTACTGGTAACTCCCAAAAGAATCTGGATTGTGGTGAGGGAACAGAGAAAAAAGCTCATTTAGGAACGCACTTACGAAGGGTAGGTAGCTGTTTATCAGGGAGTAAATTCTGAGAATAAAAACAGCTGGAGCTTGTTAAGTAATTACACAGGGGAAAGGATAATGTACTGGAACTCCTCAAAAGAATCTGGATTGTGGTGAGGGGAGAGAAAAAGCTCATTTAGGAATGACATGAACATGCTGCGTAGGTAGCTGTTTATCAGTAAATATCTCCACTGAGATTAAGAAAAGCAGTAGCTAATAAATTAAGTACTTCCTGGTATGGATACTGTACTGGAACTCCCAAAAGAATCTGATTGTGGTGAGGGAACAGAGAAAAAAGCTCATTTAGGAACGACATGAACATGCTGCTTAGGTAGCTGTTTATCAGTAAATATCTCCACTGAGTTTAAGAAAAGCAGTAGCTTAATAAATTAAGTACTTCCTGGTATGGTTACTGTACTGGTAACTCCCAAAAGAATCTGGATTGTGGTGAGGGAGAGAGAAAAAGCTCATTTAGGACCTGCACTTACGAAGGGGGTAGGCAGCTGTTATATCAGGGAGTAAACCTTCTGAGAATAAAAAAGCATCTGGAGCTTACACAGGGGAAAGGATAATGTACTGGAACTCCTCAGAAGAATCTGGATTTGTGGTGAGGGAGAGAAAAAGCTCATTTAGGAACGACATGAACATGCTGGTAGGTAGCTGTTTATCAGTAATATCTCTGAGATTAAGAAAAGCAGTAGCTTAATAAATTAAGTACTTCCTGGTATGGATACTGTACTGGTAACTCCCCAAAAGAATCTGGATTGTGGTGAGGGAACAGAGAAAAAAGCTCATTTAGGACCGACATGAACATGCTGCGTAGGTAGCTGTTTATCAGTAAATATTCTGAGAATTAAGAAAAGCAGTAGCTTAATAAATTAAGGGAAAGGTAATGTACTGGGTAACTCCCCAAAAGAATCTGGATTGTGGTGAGGGAACAGAGAAAAAAGCTCATTTAGGACCTGCACTTACGAAGGGGGTAGGCTGTATATCAGGGAGTAAATTCTCCACTGAGATAAAAACAGCTGGAGCTTGTTAAGGTAATTACACAGGGGAAAGGATAATGTACTGGGAACTCCTCAGAAGAATCTGATTTGTGGTGAGGGGAGAGAGATAAAAGCTCATTTAGGAACGACATGAACATGCTGCGTAGGTAGCTGTTTATCAGTAAATATCTCTGAGATTAAGAAAAGCAGTAGCTTAATGTTAAGTACTTCCTGGTATGGATACTGTACTGGGAACTCCCCAAAAGAATCTGGATTGTGGTGAGGGAACAGAGAAAAAAGCTCATTTAGGAACGACATGAACATGCTGCGTAGGTAGCTGTTATCAGTAAATATCTCCACTGAGATTAAGAAAAGCAGTAGCTTAATAAATTAAGTACTTCCTGGTATGGTTACTGTACTGGTAACTCCCCAAAGAATCTGGATTGTGGTGAGGGGAACAGAGAAAAAAGCTCATTTAGGAACGACATGAACATGCTGTAGGCAGCTGTTTATCAGTAAATTCTCCACTGAGATTAAGAAAAGCAGTAGCTTAATGTTAAGTACTTCCTGGTATGGTTACTGTACTGGGAACTCCCCAAAAGAATCTGATTGTGGTGAGGGAGAGAAAAAAGCTCATTTAGGACCTGCACTTACGAATGGCGTAGGCAGCTGTATATCAGGGAGTAAATTCTGAGAATAAAAACAGCTGGAGCTTGTTAAGTAATTACACTGGAAAGGATAATGTACTGGAACTCCTCAGAAGAATCTGATTTGTGGTGAGGGGAGAGAGATAAAAGCTCATTTAGGAACCTGACATGAACATGCTGGTAGGTTAGCTGTTTATCAGTAAATATCTCCACTGAGATTAAGAAAAGCTGGTAGCTAATAAATTAAGTACTTCCTGGTATGGTTACTGTACTGGTAACTCCCAAAAGAATCTGGATTGTGGTGAGGGAACAGAGAAAAAGCTCATTTAGGACCTGCACTTACGAATGGGTAGGCAGCTGTATATCAGGGAGTAAATTCTGAGAATAAAAACAGTGGAGCTTTGTTAAGTATTACACAGGGGAAAGGATAATGTACTGGTAACTCCCAGAAGAATCTGATTTGTGGTGAGGGAACAGAGAGATAAAAGCTCATTTAGGAACGACATGAACATGCTGTAGGTAGCTGTTTATCAGTAAATATCTCCACTGAGATTAAGAAAAGAGTAGCTTAATAAATTAAGTACTTCCTGGTATGGTTACTGTACTGGTAACTCCCAAAAGAATCTGGATTGTGGTGAGGGAACAGAGAAAAAAGCTCATTTAGGAACTGCACTTACGAAGGGGGTAGGTAGCTGTTATATCAGGGAGTAAAATTCTGAGAATAAAAACAGCTAGCTTTACACAGGGGAAAGGATAATGTACTGGTAACTCCTCAGAAGAATCTGATTTGTGGTGAGGGAGAGAGAAAAGCTCATTTAGGAACTGACATGAACATGCTGCGTAGGTAGCTGTTTATCAGTAAATGTCTCCACTGAGATTAAGAAAAGCAGTAGCTTAATGTTAAGTACTTCCTGGTATGGATACTGTACTGGAACTCCCCAAAAGAATCTGGATTGTGGTGAGGGAACAGAGAAAAAAGCTCATTTAGGACCTGCACTTACGAAGGGGGTAGGCAGCTGTATATCAGGGAGTAAATATTCTGAGAATAAAAACAGCTGGAGCTTGTTAAGGTAATTACACAGGGGAAAGGATAATGTACTGGGAACTCCTCAGAAGAATCTGGATTTGTGGTGAGGGAGAGAGAAAAAAGCTCATTTAGGAACGACATGAACATGCTGCGTAGGTAGCTGTTTATCAGTAAATATCTCACTGAGATTAAGAAAAGCAGTAGCTAATAAATTAAGTACTTCCTGGTATGGTTACTGTACTGGAACTCCCCAAAAGAATCTGGATTGTGGTGAGGGGAGAGAAAAAAGCTCATTTAGGACCTGCACTTACGAATGTAGGCAGCTGTATATCAGGGAGTAAATTCTGAGAATAAAAACAGCTGGAGCTTTAAATTAAGTACTTACACAGGGGAAAGGATAATGTACTGGAACTCCCAGAAGAATCTGATTTGTGGTGAGGGGAGAGAGATAAAAGCTCATTTTGAAGGACATGAACATGCTGCGTGGTAGCTGTTTATCAGTAAAATCTCCACTGAGATTAAGAAAAGCAGTAGCTTAATAAATTAAGTAACTTCCTGGTATGGTTACTGTACTGGTAACTCCCAAAAGAATCTGGATTGTGGTGAGGGAACAGAGAAAAAAGCTCATTTAGGACCTGCACTTACGAATGGGTAGGCAGCTGTATATCAGGGAGTAAATATTCTGAGAATAAAAACAGTGGAGCTTGTTAAGGTAATTACACTGGAAAGGATAATGTACTGGAACTCCAAGAAGAATCTGATTTGTGGTGAGGGGAGAGAAAAAAGCTCATTTAGGAACTGACATGAACATGCTGCTAGGTAGCTGTTTATCAGTAAATATCTCCACTGAGATTAAGAAAAGCAGTAGCTTTAAATTAAGTACTTCCTGGTATGGTTACTGTACTGGTAACTCCCAAAAGAATCTGGATTGTGGTGAGGGAACAGAGAAAAAAGCTCATTTAGGAACTGCACTTACGAAGGTGCGTAGGTAGCTTATATCAGGGAGTAAATTCTGAGAATAAAAACAGCTGGAGCTTGTTAAGTAATTACACAGGGGAAAGGATAATGTACTGGAACTCCCAGAAGAATCTGATTTGTGGTGAGGGGAGAGAGATAAAAGCTCATTTAGGAACGACATACATGCTGGTAGGTAGCTGTTTATCAGTAAATATCTCCACTGAGATTAAGAAAAGCAGTAGCTTAATAATTAAGTACTTCCTGGTATGGATACTGTACTGGGAACTCCCAAAGAATCTGGATTGTGGTGAGGGAACAGAGAAAAAAGCTCATTTAGGAACTGACATGAACATGCTGCGTAGGTAGCTGTTTATCAGTAAATCTCCACTGAGATTAAGAAAAGCAGTAGCTTGTTAAGTAACTTCCTGGTATGGATACTGTACTGGGAACTCCCCAAAAGAATCTGGATTTGTGGTGAGGGGAACAGAGAAAAAAGCTCATTTAGGAACGACATGAACAGGGGGTAGGCAGCTGTATATCAGGGAGTAAATTCTGAGAATAAAAACAGCTGGAGCTTTGTTAAGTAATTACACAGGGGAAAGGATATGTACTGGAACTCCTCAAAGAATCTGGATTTGTGGTGAGGGAACAGAGAAAAAAGCTCATTTAGGAACCTGACATGAACATGCTGGTAGGTAGCTGTTATCAGTAAATTCTGAGAATTAAAAACAGTAGCTTAATAAATTAAGTACTTCCAGGGGTATGGATACTGTACTGGTAACTCCCAAAAGAATCTGGATTGTGGTGAGGGAGAGAGAAAAAGCTCATTTAGGACGACATGTACATGCTGCGTAGGTAGCTGTTTATCAGTAAATATCTCCACTGAGATTAAGAAAAGCAGTAGCTTAATAAATTAAGTACTTCCTGGTATGGTTACTGTACTGGTAACTCCCCAAAAGAATCTGGATTGTGGTGAGGGAACAGAGAAAAAAGCTCATTTAGGACCTGCACTTACGAAGGGGGTAGGCAGCTGTATATCAGGGAGTAAACCTTCTGAGAATAAAAACAGCTGGAGCTTGTTAAGGTAATTACACAGGGGAAAGGATAATGTACTGGGAACTCCTCAGAAGAATCTGATTTGTGGTGAGGGGAGAGAGATAAAAGCTCATTTAGGAACGACATGAACATGCTGCGTAGGTAGCTGTTTATCAGTAAATATCTCCACTGAGATTAAGAAAAGCAGTAGCTTAATAAATTAAGTACTTCCTGGTATGGTTACTGTACTTAACTCCCAAAAGAATCTGGATTGTGGTGAGGGAACAGAGAAAAAAGCTCATTTAGGACCTGCACTTACGAAGGGGTAGGCAGCTGTATATCAGGGAGTAAACCTTCTGAGAATAAAAACAGCTGGAGCTTGTTAAGGTAATTACACAGGGGAAAGGATAATGTACTGGAACTCCTCAGAAGAATCTGATTTGTGGTGAGGGGAGAGAGATAAAAGCTCATTTAGGAACGACATGAACATGCTGCGTAGGTAGCTGTTTATCAGTAAATATCTCCACTGAGATTAAGAAAAGCAGTAGCTTAATAAATTAAGTACTTCCTGGTATGGTTACTGTACTGGTAACTCCCCAAAAGAATCTGGATTGTGGTGAGGGAACAGAGAAAAAAGCTCATTTAGGACCTGCACTTACGAAGGGGGTAGGCAGCTGTATATCAGGGAGTAAACCTTCTGAGAATAAAAACAGCTGGAGCTTGTTAAGGTAATTACACAGGGGAAAGGATAATGTACTGGGAACTCCTCAGAAGAATCTGATTTGTGGTGAGGGGAGAGAGATAAAAGCTCATTTAGGAACGACATGAACATGCTGCGTAGGTAGCTGTTTATCAGTAAATATCTCCACTGAGATTAAGAAAAGCAGTAGCTTAATAAATTAAGTACTTCCTGGTATGGTTACTGTACTGGTAACTCCCCAAAAGAATCTGGATTGTGGTGAGGGAACAGAGAAAAAAGCTCATTTAGGACCTGCACTTACGAAGGGGGTAGGCAGCTGTATATCAGGGAGTAAACCTTCTGAGAATAAAAACAGCTGGAGCTTGTTAAGGTAATTACACAGGGAAAGGATAATGTACTGGGAACTCCTCAGAAGAATCTGATTTGTGGTGAGGGGAGAGAGATAAAAGCTCATTTAGGAACGACATGAACATGCTGCGTAGGTAGCTGTTTATCAGTAAATATCTCCACTGAGATTAAGAAAAGCAGTAGCTTAATAAATTAAGTACTTCCTGGTATGGTTACTGTACTGGTAACTCCCCAAAAGAATCTGGATTGTGGTGAGGGAACAGAGAAAAAAGCTCATTTAGGACCTGCACTTACGAAGGGGGTAGGCAGCTGTATATCAGGGAGTAAACCTTCTGAGAATAAAAACAGCTGGAGCTTGTTAAGGTAATTACACAGGGGAAAGGATAATGTACTGGGAACTCCTCAGAAGAATCTGATTTGTGGTGAGGGGAGAGAGATAAAAGCTCATTTAGGAACGACATGAACATGCTGCGTAGGTAGCTGTTTATCAGTAAATATCTCCACTGAGATTAAGAAAAGCAGTAGCTTAATAAATTAAGTACTTCCTGGTATGGTTACTGTACTGGTAACTCCCCAAAAGAATCTGGATTGTGGTGAGGGAACAGAGAAAAAAGCTCATTTAGGACCTGCACTTACGAAGGGGGTAGGTAGCTGTATATCAGGGAGTAAAGTTTCTGAGAATAAAACAGCTGGAGCTTGTTAAGGTAATTACACAGGGGAAAGGATAATGTACTGGGAACTCCTCAGAAGAATCTGATTTGTGGTGAGGGGAGAGAGATAAAAGCTCATTTAGGAACGACATGAACATGCTGCGTAGGTAGCTGTTTATCAGTAAATATCTGCACTGAGATTAAGAAAAGCAGTAGCTTAATAAATTAAGTACTTCCTGGTATGGTTACTGTACTGGTAACTCCCCAAAAGAATCTGGATTGTGGTGAGGGAACAGAGAAAAAAGCTCATTTAGGACCTGCACTTACGAAGGGGGTAGGCAGCTGTATATCAGGGAGTAAACATTCTGAGAATAAAAACAGCTGGAGCTTACACAGGGGAAAGGATAATGTACTGTGAACTCCTCAGAAGAATCTGATTTGTGGTGAGGGGAGAGAGATAAAGCTCATTTAGGAACGACATGAACATGCTGCGTAGGTAGCTGTTTATCAGTAAATATCTCCACTGAGATTAAGAAAAGCAGTAGCTTAATAAATTAAGTACTTCCTGGTATGGTTACTGTACTGGTAACTCCCCAAAAGAATCTGGATTGTGGTGAGGGAACAGAGAAAAAAGCTCATTTAGGACCTGCACTTACGAAGGGGGTAGGCAGCTGTATATCAGGGAGTAAACCTTCTACGAATAAAAACAGCTGGAGCTTGTTAAGGTAATTACACAGGGGAAAGGATAATGTACTGGGAACTCCTCAGAAGAATCTGATTTGTGGTGAGGGGAGAGAGATAAAAGCTCATTTAGGAACGACATGAACATGCTGCGTAGGTAGCTGTTTATCAGTAAATATCTCCAATGAGATTAAGAAAAGCAGTAGCTCAATAAATTAAGTACTTCCTGGTATGGTTACTGTACTGTTAACTCCCCAACAAGAATCTGGATTGTGGTGAGGTAATAGAGAAAAAAGCTCATTTAGGACCTGCACTTACGAAGGTGTTAGGCAGTTGTATATCAGGGAGTAAACCTTCTGAGAATAAAAACAGCTGGAGCTTGTTAAGGTAATTACACAGGGGAAAGGATAATGTACTGGGAACTCCTCAGAAGAATCTGATTTGTGGTGAGGGGAGAGAGATAAAAGCTCATTTATGAAGGACATGAACATGCTGCATGGTAGCTGTTTATCAGTAAATATCTCCACTGAGATTAAGAAAAGCAGTAGCTTAATAAATTAAGTACTTCCTGGTATGGTTACTGTACTGGTAACTCCCCAAAAGAATGTGGATTGTGGTGAGGGAACAGAGAAAAAAGCTCATTTAGGACCTGCACTTACGAAGTGGGTAGGCAGCTGTATATCAGGGAGTAAACATTCTGAGAATAAAAACAGTTGGAGTTGTTTAGGGAATTACACATGGGAAAGGATAATGTACTGGAAACTCCACAGAAGAATCTGATTTGTGGTGAGGGGAGAGAGATAAAAGCTCATTTAGGAACGACATGAACATGCTGCGTAGGTAGCTGTTTATCAGTAAATGTCTCCACTGAGATTAAGAAAAGCAGTAGCTTAATAAATTAAGTACTTCCTGGTAAGGTTACTGTACTGGTAACTCCCAAAAGAATCTGGATTGTGGTGAGGGAACAGAGAAAAAAAGCTCATTTAGGAACTGCACTTACGAAGGGGGTCGATAGCTATATATCAGGGAGTAAAGGTTTTGAGAATAAACACAGTTGGATCTTGTTAAGGTAATTACACAGGGGAAAGGATAATGTACTGGGAACTCCTCAGAAGAATCTGCTTTGTGGTGAGGGGAGAGAGATAAAAGCTCATTTAGGAATGACATGAACATGCTGCGTAGGTAGCTGTTTATCAGTAAATATCTCCACTGAGATTAAGAAAAGCAGTAGCTTAATAAATTAAGTACTTCCTGGTATGGATACTGTACTGGGAACTCCCCAAAAGAATCTGGATTGTGGTGAGGGAACAGAGAAAAAAGCTTATTTAGGACCTGCACTTACGAAGGGGGTAGGCAGCTGTATATCAGGGAGTAAACCTTCTGAGAATAAAAACAGCTGGAGCTTGTTAAGGTAATTACACAGGGGAAAGGATAATGTACTGGGAACTCCTCAGAAGAATCCGATTTGTGGTGAGGGGAGAGAGATAAAAGCTCATTTAGGAACGACATGAACATGCTGCGTAGGTAGCTGTTTATCAGTAAATATCTGCACTGAGATTAAGAAAAGCAGTAGCTTAATAAATTAAGTACTTCCTGGTATGGTTACTGTACTGGTAACTCCCCAAAAGAATCTGGATTGTGGTGAGGGAACAGAGAAAAAAGCTCATTTAGGACCTGCACTTACGAAGGGGGTAGGCAGCTGTATATCAGGGAGTAAACCTTCTGAGAATAAAAACAGCTGGAGCTTGTTAAGGTAATTACACAGGGGAAAGGATAATGTACTGGAACTCCTCAGAAGAATCTGATTTGTGGTGAGGGGAGAGAGATAAAAGCTCATTTAGGAACGACATGAACATGCTGCGTAGGTAGCTGTTTATCAGTAAATATCTCCACTGAGATTAAGAAAAGCAGTAGCTTAATAAATTAAGTACTTCCTGGTATGGTTACTGTACTGGTAACTCCCCAAAAGAATCTGGATTGTGGTGAGGGAACAGAGAAAAAAGCTCATTTAGGACCTGCACTTACGAAGGGGGTAGGCAGCTGTATATCAGGGAGTAAACCTTCTGAGAATAAAAACAGCTGGAGCTTGTTAAGTAATTACACAGGGGAAAGGATAATGTACTGGGAACTCCTCAGAAGAATCTGATTTGTGGTGAGGGGAGAGAGATAAAAGCTCATTTAGGAACGACATGAACATGCTGCGTAGGTAGCTGTTTATCAGTAAATATCTCCACTGAGATTAAGAAAAGCAGTAGCTTAATAAATTAAGTACTTCCTGGTATGGTTACTGTACTGGTAACTCCCCAAAAGAATCTGGATTGTGGTGAGGGAACAGAGAAAAAAGCTCATTTAGGACCTGCACTTACGAAGGGGGTAGGCAGCTGTATATCAGGGAGTAAACCTTCTGAGAATAAAAACAGCTGGACTTGTTAAGTAATTACACAGGGGAAAGGATAATGTACTGGGAACTCCTCAGAAGAATCTGATTTGTGGTGAGGGGAGAGAGATAAAAGCTCATTTAGGAACGACATGAACATGCTGCGTACGTAGCTGTTTATCAGTAAATATCTCCACTGAGATTAAGAAAAGCAGTAGCTTAATAAATTAAGTACTTCCTGGTATGGTTACTGTACTGGTAACTCCCCAAAAGAATCTGGATTGTGGTGAGGGAACAGAGAAAAAAGCTCATTTAGGACCTGCACTTACGAAGGGGGTAGGCAGCTGTATATCAGGGAGTAAACCTTCTGAGAATAAAAACAGCTGGAGCTTGTTAAGGTAATTACACAGGGGAAAGGATAATGTACTGGGAACTCCTCAGAAGAATCTGATTTGTGGTGAGGGGAGAGAGATAAAAGCTCATTTAGGAACGACATGAACATGCTGCGTAGGTAGCTGTTTATCAGTAAATATCTCCACTGAGATTAAGAAAAGCAGTAGCTTAATAAATTAAGTACTTCCTGGTATGGTTACTGTACTGGTAACTCCCCAAAAGAATCTGGATTGTGGTGAGGGAACAGAGAAAAAAGCTCATTTAGGACCTGCACTTACGAAGGGGGTAGGCAGCTGTATATCAGGGAGTAAACCTTCTGAGAATAAAAACAGCTGGAGCTTGTTAAGGTAATTACACAGGGAAAGGATAATGTACTGGGAACTCCTCAGAAGAATCTGATTTGTGGTGAGGGGAGAGAGATAAAAGCTCATTTAGGAACGACATGAACATGCTGCGTAGGTAGCTGTTTATCAGTAAATATCTCCACTGAGATTAAGAAAAGCAGTAGCTTAATAAATTAAGTACTTCCTGGTATGGTTACTGTACTGGTAACTCCCCAAAAGAATCTGGATTGTGGTGAGGGAACAGAGAAAAAAGCTCATTTAGGACCTGCACTTACGAAGGGGGTAGGCAGCTGTATATCAGGGAGTAAACCTTCTGAGAATAAAAACAGCTGGAGCTTGTTAAGGTAATTACACAGGGGAAAGGATAATGTACTGGGAACTCCTCAGAAGAATCTGATTTGTGGTGAGGGGAGAGAGATAAAAGCTCATTTAGGAACGACATGAACATGCTGCGTAGGTAGCTGTTTATCAGTAAATATCTCACTGAGATTAAGAAAAGCAGTAGCTTAATAAATTAAGTACTTCCTGGTATGGTTACTGTATTGGAACTCCCCAAAAGAATCTGGATTGTGGTGAGGGAACAGAGAAAAAAGCTCATTTAGGACCTGCACTTACGAAGGGGGTAGGCAGCTGTATATCAGGGAGTAAACCTTCTGAGAATAAAAACAGCTGGAGCTTGTTAAGGTAATTACACAGGGGAAAGGATAATGTACTGGGAACTCCTCAGAAGAATCTGATTTGTGGTGAGGGGAGAGAGATAAAAGCTCATTTAGGAACGACATGAACATGCTGCTAGGTAGCTGTTTATCAGTAAATATCTCCACTGAGATTAAGAAAAGCAGTAGCTTAATAAATTAAGTACTTCCTGGTATGGTTACTGTACTTAACTCCCCAAAAGAATCTGGATTGTGGTGAGGGAACAGAGAAAAAAGCTCATTTAGGACCTGCACTTACGAAGGGGGTAGGCAGCTGTATATCAGGGAGTAAACCTTCTGAGAATAAAAACAGCTGGAGCTTGTTAAGGTAATTACACAGGGGAAAGGATAATGTACTGGGAACTCCTCAGAAGAATCTGATTTGTGGTGAGGGGAGAGAGATAAAAGCTCATTTAGGAACGACATGAACATGCTGCGTAGGTAGCTGTTTATCAGTAAATATCTCCACTGAGATTAAGAAAAGCAGTAGCTTAATAAATTAAGTACTTCCTGGTATGGTTACTGTACTGGTAACTCCCCAAAAGAATCTGGATTGTGGTGAGGGAACAGAGAAAAAAGCTCATTTAGGACCTGCACTTACGAAGGGGGTAGGCAGCTGTATATCAGGGAGTAAACCTTCTGAGAATAAAAACAGCTGGAGCTTGTTAAGGTAATTACACAGGGGAAAGGATAATGTACTGGGAACTCCTCAGAAGAATCTGATTTGTGGTGAGGGGAGAGAGATAAAAGCTCATTTAGGAACGACATGAACATGCTGCGTAGGTAGCTGTTTATCAGTAAATATCTCCACTGAGATTAAGAAAAGCAGTAGCTTAATAAATTAAGTACTTCCTGGTATGGTTACTGTACTGGTAACTCCCCAAAAGAATCTGGTTGTGGTGAGGGAACAGAGAAAAAAGCTCATTTAGGTCCTGCACTTACGAAGGGGGTAGGCAGCTGTATATCAGGGAGTAAACCTTCTGAGAATAAAAACAGCTGGAGTTTGTTAAGGTAATTACACCGGGGAAAGGGTAATGTACTGGGAACTCCTCAGAAGAATCTGATTTGTGGTGAGGGGAGAGAGATAAAAGCTCATTTAGGAACGACATGAACATGCTGCATACGTAGCTGTTTATCAGTAAATATCTCCACTGAGATTAAGAAAAGCAGTAGCTTAATAAATTAAGTACTTCCTGGTATGTTTACTGTATGGGTATCTCCCCAAAAGAATCTGGATTGTGGTGAGGGAACAGGGAAAAAAGCTCATTTAGGACCTGCACTTACGAAGGGGGTAGGCAGCTGTATATCAGGGAGTAAACCTTCTGAGAATAAAAACAGCTGGAGCTTGTTAAGGTAATTACACATGGGAAAGGATAATGTACTGGGAACTCCTCAGAAGACTCTGATTTGTGGTGAGGGGAGAGAGATAAAAGCTCATTTAGGAACGACATGAACATGCTGCGTAGGTAGCTGTTTATCAGTAAATATCTCCACTGAGATTAAGAAAAGCAGTAGCTTAATAAATTAAGTACTTCCTGGTATGGTTACTGTACTGGTAACTCAACAAAAGAATCTGGATTGTGGTGAGGGAACAGAGAAAAAAGCTCATTTAGGACCTGCACTTACGAAGGGGGTAAGCAGCTGTATATCAGGGAGTAAACCTTCTGAGAATAAAAACAGCTGGAGCTTGTTAAGGTAATTACACAGGGGAAAGGATAATGTACTGGGAACTCCTCAGAAGAATCTGATTTGTGGTGAGGGGAGAGAGATAAAAGCTCATTTAGGAACGACATGAACATGCTGCGTAGGTAGCTGTTTATCAGTAAATATCTCCACTGAGATTAAGAAAAGCAGTAGCTTAATAAATTAAGTACTTCCTGGTATGGTTACTGTACTGGTAACTCCCCAAAAGAATCTGGATTGTGGTGAGGGAACAGAGAAAAAAGCTCATTTAGGACCTGCACTTACGAAGGGGGTAGGCAGCTGTATATCAGGGAGTAAACCTTCTGAGAATAAAAACAGCTGGAGCTTGTTAAGGTAATTACACAGGGGAAAGGATAATGTACTGGGAACTCCTCAGAAGAATCTGATTTGTGGTGAGGGGAGAGAGATAAAAGCTCATTTAGGAACGACATGAACATGCTGCGTAGGTAGCTGTTTATCAGTAAATATCTCCACTGAGATTAAGAAAAGCAGTAGCTTAATAAATTAAGTACTTCCTGGTATGGTTACTGTACTTAACTCCCCAAAAGAATCTGGATTGTGGTGAGGGAACAGAGAAAAAAGCTCATTTAGGACCTGCACTTACGAAGGGGGTAGGCAGCTGTATATCAGGGAGTAAACCTTCTGAGAATAAAAACAGCTGGAGCTTGTTAAGGTAATTACAGAGGGGAAAGGATAATGTACTGGGAACTCCTCAGAAGAATCTGATTTGTGGTGAGGGGAGAGAGATAAAAGCTCATTTAGGAACGACATGAACATGCTGCGTAGGTAGCTGTTTATCAGTAAATATCTCCACTGAGATTAAGAAAAGCAGTAGCTTAATAAATTAAGTACTTCCTGGTATGGTTACTGTACTGGTAACTCCCAAAAGAATCTGGATTGTGGTGAGGGAACAGAGAAAAAGCTCATTTAGGACCTGCACTTACGAAGGGGGTAGGCAGCTGTATATCAGGGAGTAAACCTTCTGAGAATAAAAACAGCTGGAGCTTGTTAACGTAATTACACAGGGGAAAGGATAATGTACTGGGAACTCCTCAGAAGAATCTGATTTTTGGTGAGGGGAGAGAGAAAAAAGCTCATTTAGGAACGACATGAACATGCTGCGTAGGTAGCTGTGTATCAGTAAATATCTCTACTGAGATTACTAAAAGCAGTAGCTTAATAAATTAAGTACTTCCTGGTATGGTTACTGTACTGGAAACTCCCCAAAAGAATCTGGATTGTGGTGAGGGAACAGAGAAAAAAGCTCATTTAGGACCTGGACTTACGAAGGGGGTAGGCAGCTGTATATCAGGGAGTAAACCTTCTGAGAATAAAAACAGCTGGAGCTTGTTAAGGTAATTACACCGGGGAAAGGGTAATGTACTGGGAACTCCTCAGAAGAATCTGATTTGTGGTGAGGGGAGAGAGATAAAAGCTCATTTAGGAACGACATGAACATGCTGCATACGTAGCTGTTTATCAGTAAATATCTCCACTGAGATTAAGAAAAGCAGTAGCTTAATAAATTAAGTACTTCCTGGTATGGTTACTGTACTGGTAACTCCCCAAAGAATCTGGATTGTGGTGAGGGAACAGAGAAAAAAGCTCATTTAGGACCTGCACTTACGAAGGGGGTAGGCAGCTGTATATCAGGGAGTAAACCTTCTGAGAATAAAAACAGCTGGAGCTTGTTAAGGTAATTACACAGGGGAAAGGATAATGTACTGGAACTCCTCAGAAGAATCTGATTTGTGGTGAGGGGAGAGAGATAAAAGCTCATTTAGGAACGACATGAACATGCTGCGTAGGTAGCTGTTTATCAGTAAATATCTCCACTGAGATTAAGAAAAGCAGTAGCTTAATAAATTAAGTACTTCCTGGTATGGTTACTGTACTGGTAACTCCCCAAAAGAATCTGGATTGTGGTGAGGGAACAGAGAAAAAAGCTCATTTAGGACCTGCACTTACGAAGGGGGTAGGCAGCTGTTATATCAGGGAGTAAACCTTCTGAGAATAAAAACAGCTGGAGCTTGTTAAGGTAATTACACAGGGGAAAGGATAATGTACTGGGAACTCCTCAGAAGAATCTGATTTGTGGTGAGGGGAGAGAGATAAAAGCTCATTTAGGAACGACATGAACATGCTGCGTAGGTAGCTGTTTATCAGTAAATATCTCCACTGAGATTAAGAAAAGCAGTAGCTTAATAAATTAAGTACTTCCTGGTATGGTTACTGTACTGGTAACTCCCCAAAAGAATCTGGTTGTGGTGAGGGAACAGAGAAAAAGCTCATTTAGGACCTGCACTTACGAAGGGGGTAGGCAGCTGTATATCAGGGAGTAAACCTTCTGAGAATAAAAACAGCTGGAGCTTGTTAAGGTAATTACACAGGGGAAAGGATAATGTACTGGGAACTCCTCAGAAGAATCTGATTTGTGGTGAGGGGAGAGAGATAAAAGCTCATTTAGGAACGACATGAACATGCTGCGTACGTAGCTGTTTATCAGTAAATATCTCCACTGAGATTAAGAAAAGCAGTAGCTTAATAAATTAAGTACTTCCTGGTATGGTTACTGTATGGGTAACTCCCCAAAAGAATCTGGATTGTGGTGAGGGAACAGAGAAAAAAGCTCATTTAGGACCTGCACTTACGAAGGGGGTAGGCAGCTGTATATCAGGGAGTAAACCTTCTGAGAATAAAAACAGCTGGAGCTTGTTAAGGTAATTACACAGGGGAAAGGATAATGTACTGGGAACTCCTCAGAAGAATCTGATTTGTGGTGAGGGGAGAGAGATAAAAGCTCATTTAGGAACGACATGAACATGCTGCGTAGGTAGCTGTTTATCAGTAAATATCTCCACTGAGATTAAGAAAAGCAGTAGCTTAATAAATTAAGTACTTCCTGGTATGGTTACTGTACTGGTAACTCCAAAAGAATCTGGATTGTGGTGAGGGAACAGAGAAAAAAGCTCATTTAGGACCTGCACTTACGAAGGGGGTAGGCAGCTGTATATCAGGGAGTAAACCTTCTGAGAATAAAAACAGCTGGAGCTTGTTAAGGTAATTACACAGGGGAAAGGATAATGTACTGGGAACTCCTCAGAAGAATCTGATTTGTGGTGAGGGGAGAGAGATAAAAGCTCATTTAGGAACGACATGAACATGCTGCGTAGGTAGCTGTTTATCAGTAAATATCTCCACTGAGATTAAGAAAAGCAGTAGCTTAATAAATTAAGTACTTCCTGGTATGGTTACTGTACTGGTAACTCCAAAAGAATCTGGATTGTGGTGAGGGAACAGAGAAAAAGCTCATTTAGGACCTGCACTTACGAAGGGGGTAGGCAGCTGTATATCAGGGAGTAAACCTTCTGAGAATAAAAACAGCTGGAGCTTGTTAAGGTAATTACACAGGGGAAAGGATAATGTACTGGGAACTCCTCAGAAGAATCTGATTTGTGGTGAGGGGAGAGAGATAAAAGCTCATTTAGGAACGACATGAACATGCTGCGTAGGTAGCTGTTTATCAGTAAATATCTCCACTGAGATTAAGAAAAGCAGTAGCTTAATAAATTAAGTACTTCCTGGTTGGTTACTGTACTACTCCCCAAAAGAATCTGGATTTGTGGTGAGGGAACAGAGAAAAAAGCTCATTTAGGACCTGACTTACGAAGGGGGTAGGCAGCTGTATATCAGGGAGTAAACCTTCTGAGAATAAAAACAGCTGGAGCTTGTTAAGGTAATTACACAGGGGAAAGGATATGTACTGGGAACTCCTCAGAAGAATCTGATTTGTGGTGAGGGGAGAGAGATAAAAGCTCATTTAGGAACGACATACATGCTGGTAGGCAGCTGTTTATCAGTAAATATCTCCACTGAGATTAAGAAAAGCAGTAGCTTAATAATTAAGTACTTCCTGGTATGGTTACTTGTACTGGTAACTCCCCAAAAGAATCTGGATTGTGGTGAGGGAACAGAGAAAAAAGCTCATTTAGGACCTGCACTTACGAAGGGGGTAGGCAGCTGTATATCAGGGAGTAAACCTTCTGAGAATAAAAACAGCTGGAGCTTGTTAAGTAATTACACAGGGGAAAGGATAATGTACTGGGAACTCCTCAGAAGAATCTGATTTGTGGTGAGGGAGAGAAAAAAGCTCATTTAGGAACGACATGAACATGCTGCGTAGGTAGCTGTTATCAGTAAATATCTCCACTGAGATTAAAAAGCAGTAGCTTAATAAATTAAGTACTTCCTGGTATGGTTACTGTACTGGTAACTCCCCAAAAGAATCTGGATTGTGGTGAGGGAACAGAGAAAAAAGCTCATTTAGGACCTGGCACTTACGAAGGGGGTAGGCAGCTGTATATCAGGGAGTAAACCTTCTGAGAATAAAAACAGCTGGAGCTTGTTAAGGTAATTACAGGGGAAAGGATAATGTACTGGGAACTCCTCAGAAGAATCTGATTTGTGGTGAGGGGAGAGAGATAAAAGCTCATTTAGGAACGACATGAACATGCTGCGTAGGTAGCTGTTTATCAGTAAATATCTCCACTGAGATTAAGAAAAGCAGTAGCTTAATAAATTAAGTACTTCCTGGTATGGTTACTGTACTGGTAACTCCCAAAAGAATCTGGATTGTGGTGAGGGAACAGAGAAAAAAGCTCATTTAGGACCTGCACTTACGAAGGGGGTAGGCAGCTGTATATCAGGGAGTAAACCTTCTGAGAATAAAAACAGCTGGAGCTTGTTAAGGTAATTACACAGGGGAAAGGATAATGTACTGGGAACTCCAGAGAATCTGATTTGTGGTGAGGGGAGAGAGATAAAAGCTCATTTAGGAACGACATGAACATGCTGCTAGGTAGCTGTTTATCAGTAAATATCTCCACTGAGATTAAGAAAAGCAGTAGCTTAATAAATTAAGTACTTCCTGGAATGGTTACTGTACTGGTAACTCCCCAAAAGAATCTGGATTGTGGTGAGGGAACAGAGAAAAAAGCTCATTTAGGACCTGCACTTACGAAGGGGGTAGGCAGCTGTTATATCAGGGAGTAAACCTTCTGAGAATAAAAGCAGCTGGAGCTTGTTAAGTAATTACACAGGGGAAAGGATAATGTACTGGGAACTCCTCAGAAGAATCTGATTTGTGGTGAGGGGAGAGAGAAAAAGCTCATTTAGGAACGATATGAACATGCTGCGTAGGTAGCTGTTATCAGTAAATATCTCCACTGAGATTAAAAAAGGAGTAGCTTAATAAATTAAGTACTTCCTGGTATGGTTACTGTACTGGAACTCCCAAAAGAATCTGGATTTGTGGTGAGAGAACAGAGAAAAAAGCTCATTTAGGACCTGCACTTACGAAGGGTAGGCAGCTGTATATCAGGGAGTAAACCTTCTGAGAATAAAAACAGCTGGAGCTTGTTAAGGTAATTACACAGGGGAAAGGACAATGTACTGGAACTCCTCAGAAGAATCTGATTTGTGGTGAGGGGAGAGAGATAAAAGCTCATTTAGGAACTACATGAACATGCTGCGTAGGTAGCTGTTTATCAGTAAATATCTCCACTGAGATTAAGAAAAGCATTAGCTTAATAAATTAAGTACTTCCTCGTATGGTTACTGTACTGGTAACTCCCAAAAGAATCTGGATTGTGGTGAGGGAAGAGAGAAAAAAGCTCATTTAGGACCTGCACTTACGAAGGGTGTAGGCAGCTGTATATCAGGGATTAAACCTTCTGAGAATAAAAACAGCTGGAGCTTGTTAAGGTAATTACACAGGGAAAGGATAATGTACTGGGAAATCCTCAGAAGAATCTGATTTGTGGTGAGGGGAGAGAGATAAAAGCTCATTTAGGACCTGCACTTACGAAGGGTGTAGGCACCTGTATATCAGGGAGTAAACCTTCTGAGAATAAAAACAGCTGGAGCTTGTAAGGTAATTGCACAGGGGAAAGGATAATGTACTGGGAACTCCTCAGAAGAATCTGATTTGTGGTGAGGGAGACAGATAAAAGCTCATTTAGGAACGACATGAACATGCTGCGTAGGTAGCTGTTTATCAGTAAATATCTCCACTGAGATTAAGAAAAGCAGTAGCTTAATAAGTTAAGTACTTCCTGGTATGGTTACTGTACTGGTAACTCCCGAAAAGAAGCTGGATTGTGGTGAGAACAGAGAAAGAACCTCATTTAGGACCTGCACTTACGAAGGGGGTAGGCAGCTGTATATCAGGGAGTAAACATTCTGGAATAAAAACAGCTGGAGCTTGTTAAGGTAATTACACAGGGGAAAGGATAATGTACTGGGAACTCCTTAGAGAATCTGATTTGTGGTGAGGGGAGAGAGATAAAAGCTCATTTAGGAACGACATGTACATGCTGCATAGGTAGCTGTTTATCAGTAAATATCTCCACTGAGATTAAGAAAAGCAGTAGCTTAATAAATTAAGTACTTCCTGGAATGGTTACTGTACTGGTAACTCCCCAAAAGAATCTGGATTGTGGTGAGGGAACAGAGAAAAAAGCTCATTTAGGACCTGCACTTACGAAGGGGGTAGGCAGCTTTATATCAGGGTAAACCTTCTGAGAATAAAAGCAGCTGGAGCTTGTTAAGGTAATTACACAGGGGAAAGGATAATGTACTGGGAACTCCTCAGAAGAATCTGATTTGTGGTGAGGGGAGAGAGATAAAAGCTCATTTAGGAACGATATGAACATGCTGCGTAGGTAGCTGTTTATCAGTAAATATCTCCACTGAGATTAAGAAAAGGAGTAGCTTAATAAATTAAGTACTTCCTGGTATGGTTACTGTACTGGAAACTCCCCAAAAGAACCTGGATGTGGTGAGAGAACAGAGAAAAAAGCTCATTTAGGACCTGCACTTACGAAGGGTTAGGCAGTGTATATCAGGGAGTAAACCTTCTGAGAATAAAAACAGCTGGAGCTTGTTAAGGTAATTACACAGGGGAAAGGACAATGTACTGGGAACTCCTCAGAAGAATCTGATTTGTGGTGAGGGGAGAGAGATAAAAGCTCATTTAGGAACTACATGAACATGCTGCGTAGGTAGCTGTTTATCAGTAAATATCTCCACTGAGATTAAGAAAAGCTAGCTTAATAAATTAAGTACTTCCTCGTATGGTTACTGTACTGGTAACTCCCAAAGAATCTGGATTGTGGTGAGGGAGAGAGAAAAAAGCTCATTTAGGACCTGCACTTACGAAGGGTGTAGGCAGCTGTATATCAGGGATTAAACCTTCTGAGAATAAAAACAGCTGGAGCTTGTTAAGGTAATTACACAGGGAAAGGATAATGTACTGGGAAATCCTCAGAAGAATCTGATTTGTGGTGAGGGAGAGAGAAAAAGCTCATTTAGGACCTGCACTTACGAAGGGGTAGGCAGCTGTATATCAGGGAGTAAACCTTCTGAGAATAAAAACAGCTGGAGCTTGTAAGGTAATTGCACAGGGGAAAGGATAATGTACTGGGAACTCCTCAGAAGAATCTGATTTGTGGTGAGGGGAGACAGATAAAAGCTCATTTAGGAACGACATGAACATGCTGCGTAGGTAGCTGTTTATCAGTAAATATCTCCACTGAGATTAAGAAAAGCAGTAGCTTAATAAGTTAAGTACTTCCTGGTATGGTTACTGTACTGGTAACTCCCGAAAAGAAGCTGGATTGTGGTGAGAACAGAGAAAGAACCTCATTTAGGACCTGCACTTACGAAGGGGGTAGGCAGCTGTATATCAGGGAGTAAACATTCTGGGAATAAAAACAGCTGGAGCTTGTTAAGGTAATTACACAGGGGAAAGGATAATGTACTGGGAACTCCTTAGAGAATCTGATTTGTGGTGAGGGGAGAGAGACAAAAGCTCATTTAGGAACGACATGTACATGCTGCATACGTAGCTGTTTATCAGTAAATATCTCCACTGAGATTAAGAAAAGCAGTAGCTTAATAAATTAAGTACTTCCTGGAATGGTTACTGTACTGGTAACTCCCCAAAAGAATCTGGATTGTGGTGAGGGAACAGAGAAAAAAGCTCATTTAGGACCTGCACTTACGAAGGGGGTAGGCAGCTTTATATCAGGGAGTAAACCTTCTGAGAATAAAAACACTGGACTTGTTAAGGTAATTACAGAGGGGAAAGGATAATGTACTGGGAACTCCTCAGAAGAATCTGATTTGTGGTGAGGGGAGAGAGATAAAAGCTCATTTAGGAACGACATGAACATGCTGCGTAGGTAGCTGTTTATCAGTAAATATCTCCACTGAGATTAAGAAAAGCAGTAGCTTAATAAGTTAAGTACTTCCTGGTATGGTTACTGTACTGGTAACTCCCGAAAAGAAGCTGGATTGTGGTGAGGGAACAGAGAAAGAACCTCATTTAGGACCTGCACTTACAAGGGGTAGGCAGCTGTATATCAGGGAGTAAACCTTCTGGAATAAAAACAGTGGAGCTTGTTAAGGTAATTACACAGGGGAAAGGATAATGTACTGGGAACTCCTCAGAAGAATCTGATTTGTGGTGAGGGGAGAGAGATAAAAGCTCATTTAGGAACGACATGAACATGCTGCGTACGTAGCTGTTTATCAGTAAATATCTCCACTGAGATTAAGAAAAGCAGTTGCTTAATAAATTAAGTACTTCCTGGTATGGTTATTGTACTGGTAACTCCCCAAAAGAATCTGGATTGTGGTGAGGGAATAGAGAAAAAAGCTCATTTAGGAACTGCACTTACGAAGGGGGTAGGCAGCTGTATATCAGGGAGTAAACCTTCTGAGAATAAAAACAGCTGGAGCTTGTTAAGGTAATTACACAGGGGAAAGGATAATGTACTGGGAACTCTCAGAAGAATATGATTTGTGGTGAGGGAGAGAGATAAAAGCTCATTTAGGAACGACATGAACATGCTGCGTAGGTAGCTGTTTATCAGTAAATATCTCCACTGAGATTAAGAAAAGCAGTAGCTTAATGAATTAAGTACTTCCTGGTATGGTTACTGTACTGGTAACTCCCAAAAGAATCTGGATTTGTGGTGAGGGAACAGAGAAAAAAGCTCATTTAGGACCTGCACTTACGAAGGGGGTAGGCAGCTGTATATCAGGGAGTAAACCTTCTGAGAATAAAAACAGCTTGAGCTTGTTAAGGTAATTACACAGGGGAAAGGATAATGTACTGGGAACTCCTCAGAAGAATCTGATTTGTGGTGAGGGGAGAGAGATAAAAGCTCATTTAGGAACGACATGAACATGCTGCGTAGGTAGCAGTTTATCAGTAAATATCTCCACTGAGATTAAGAAAAGCAGTAGCTTAATAAGTTAAGTACTTCCTGGTATGGTTACTGTACTGGTAACTCCCGAAAAGAATCTGGATTGTGGTGAGGGAACAGAGAAGCTCATTTAGGACCTGCACTAACGAAGGGGGTAGGCAGCTGTATATCAGGGAGTAAACCTTCTGGGAATAAAAACAGCTGGAGCTTGTTAAGGTAATTACAGAGCGGAAAGGATAATGTACTGGGAACTCCTCAGAAGAATCTGATTTGTGGTGAGGGGAGAGAGATAAAAGCTCATTTAGGAACGAC
Source organism: Perognathus longimembris pacificus (assembly GCF_023159225.1). NCBI lineage: Eukaryota > Metazoa > Chordata > Mammalia > Rodentia > Heteromyidae > Perognathus > Perognathus longimembris. The sequence goes on along the minus strand of NW_025956316.1, from coordinate 6,116 downwards.
ATGAACATGCTGCGTAGGTAGCTGTTCATGAGTAAATATCTCCACTGAGATTAAGATAAGCAGTAGCTTAATAAATTAAGTACTTCCTGGTATGGTTACTGTACTGGTAACTCCCAAAAGAATCTGGATTGTGGTGAGGGAACAGAGAAATAAGCTCATTTAGGATCTGCACTTACGAAGGGGGTAGGCAGCTGTATGTCAGGGAGTAAACCTGAGAATAAAAACAGCAGGAGCTTGTTAAGGTAATTACACAGGGGAAAGGATAATGTACTGGGAACTCCTCAGAAGAATCTGATTTGTTGTGAGGGGAGAGAGATAAAAGCTCATTTAGGAACGACATGAACATGATGCTTAGGTAGCTGTTTATCAGTAAATATCTCCACTGAGATTAAGAAAAGCAGTAGCTTAAGAAATTAAGTACTTCCTGGTATGGTTACTGTACTGCTAACTCCCCAAAAGAATATGGATTGTGGTGAGGGAACAGAGAAAAAAGCTCATTTAGGACCTGCACTTACGAATGGGGTAGGCAGTTGTATATCAGGGAGTAAACCTTCTGAGAATAAAAGCAGCTGGAGCTTGTTAAGGTAATTACACAGGGGAAAGGATAATGTACTGGGAACTCCTCAGAAGAATCTGATTTGTGGTGAGCGGAGAGAGATAAAAGCTCATTTATGAACGATATGAACATGCTGCGTAGGTAGCTGTTTATCAGTAAATATCTCCACTGAGATTAAGAAAAGGAGTAGCTTAATAAATTAAGTACTTCCTGGTATGGTTACTGTACTGGAAACTCCCCAAAAGAACCTGGATCGTGGTGAGAGAACAGAGAAAAAAGCTTATTTAGGACCTGCACTTACGAAGGGTTAGGCAGGTGTATATCAGGGAGTAAACCTTCTGAGAATAAAAACAGCTGGAGCTTGTTAAGGTAATTACACAGGGGAAAGGACAATGTACTGGGAACTCCTCAGAAGAATCTGATTTGTGGTGAGGGGAGAGAGATAAAAGCTCATTTAGGAACTACATGAACATGCTGCGTAGGTAGCTGTTTATCAGTAAATATCTCCACTGAGATTAAGAAAAGCATTAGCTTAATAAATTAAGTACTTCCTCGTATGGTTACTGTACTGGTAACTCCCCAAAAGAATCTGGATTGTGGTGAGGGAAGAGAGAAAAAAGCTCATTTAGGACCTGCACTTACGAAGGGTGTAGGCAGCTGTATATCAGGGATTAAACCTTCTGAGAATAAAAACAGCTGGAGCTTGTTAAGGTAATTACACAGGAGAAAGGATAATGTACTGGGAACTCCTCAGAAGAATCAGATTTGTGGTGAGGGGAGAGAGATAAAAGCTCATTAAGGAACGACATGGATATGCTGCGTAGGTAGCTGTTTATCAGTAAATATCTCCACTGAGATTAAGAAAAGCAGTAGCTTAATAAATTAAGTACTTCCTGGTATGGTTACTGTATTGGTAACTCCCAAAAGAATCAGGATTTTGGTGAGGGAACAGAGAAAAAAGCGCATTTAGGACCTGCACTTACGAAGGGGGTAGGCAGCTGTATATCAGGGAGTAAACCTTCTGAGAATAAAAACAGCTGGAGCTTGTTAAGGTAATTACACAGGGGAAAGGATAATGTACTGGGAAATCCTCAGAAGAATCTGATTTGTGGTGAGGGGAGAGAGATAAAAGCTCATTTAGGACCTGCACTTACTAAGGGTGTAGGCACCTGTATATCAGGGAGTAAACCTTCTGAGAATAAAAACAGCTGGAGCTTGTGAAGGTAATTGCACAGGGGAAAGGATAATGTACTGGGAACTCCTCAGAAGAATCTGATTTGTGGTGAGGGGAGAGATAAAAGCTCATTTAGGAACGACATGAACATGCTGCGTAGGTAGCTGTTTATCAGTAAATATCTCCACTGAGATTAAGAAAAGCAGTAGCTTAATAAATTAAGTACTTCCTGGTATGGTTACTGTACTGGTAACTCCCCAATAGAATCTGGATTGTGGTGAGGGAACAGAGAAAAAAGCTCATTTAGGACCTGCACTTACGAAGCGGCTAGGCAGCTGTATATCAGTGAGTAAACCTTCTGAGAATAAAAACAGCTGGAACTTGTTAAGATAATTACACAGTGGAAAGGATAATGTACTGGGAACTCCTCAGAAGAATCTGATTTGTGGTGAGGGGAGAGAGATAAAAGCTCATTTAGGAACGACATGAACATGCTGCGTAGGTAGCTGTTTATCAGTAAATATCTCCACTGAGATTAAGAAAAGCAGTAGCTTAATAAATTAAGTACTTCCTGGTATGGTAACTGTACTGGTAACTCCCCAAAAGAATCTGGATTGTGGTGAGGGAAAAGAGAAAAAGCTCATTTAGGACATGCACTTACGACGGGGGTAGGCAGCTGTATATCAGGGAGTAAACCGTCTGAGAATAAAAACAGCTGGAGCTTGTTAAGGTAATTACACAGGGGAAAGGATAATGTACTGGGAACTCCTCAGAAGAATCTGATTTGTGGTGAGGGGAGAGAGATAAAAGCTCATTTAGGAACGACATGAGCATGCTGGGTAGGTAGCTGTTTATCAGTAAATATCTCCACTGAGATTAAGAAAAGCAGTAGCTTAATAAATTAAGTACTTCCTGGTATGGTTACTGTATTGGTAACTCCCAAAAGAATCAGGATTTTGGTGAGGGAACAGAGAAAAAAGCGCATTTAGGTCCTGCACTTACGAAGGGGGTAGGCAGCTGTATATCAGGGAGTAAACCTTCTGAGAATAAAAACAGCTGGAGCTTGTTAAGGTAATTACACAGGGGAAAGGATAATGTACTGGGAACTCCTCAGAAGAATCTGATTTGTGGTGAGGGGAGAGAGATAAAAGCTCATTTAGGACCTGCACTTACGACGGGTGTAGGCACCTGTATATCAGGGAGTAAACCTTCTGAGAATAAAAACAGCTGGACCTTGTGAAGGTAATTGCACAGGGAAAAGGATAATGTACTGGGAACTCCTCAGAAGAATCTGATTTGTGGTGAGGGGAGAGAGATAAAAGCTCATTTAGGAACGACATGAACATGCTGCGTAGGTAGCTGTTTATCAGTAAATATCTCCACTGAGATTAAGAAAAGCAGTAGCTTAATAAATTAAGTACTTCCTGGTATGGTTACTGTACTGGTAACTCCCCAATAGAATCTGGATTGTGGTGAGGGAACAGAGAAAAAAGCTCATTTAGGACCTGCACTTACGAAGGGGGTAGGCAGCTGTATATCAGGGAGTAACCCTTTTGAGAATAAAAACACCTGGAGCTTGGTAAGGTAATTACACAGGGGATAGGATAATGTACTGGGAACTCGTCGGAAGAATCTGATTTGTGGTGAGGGGAGAGAGATAAATGCTCATTTAGGAATGACATGAACATGCTGCGTAGGTAGCTGTTTATCAATGAATATCTCCACTGAGATTAAGCAAAGCAGTATCTTAATAAATTAAGTACTTCCTGGTATGGATACTGTATTGGTAACTCCCCAAAAGAATCGGGATTGTGGTGAGGGAACAGAGAAAAAAGCTCATTTAGGACCTGCACTTACGAAGGGGGTAGGCAGCTGTATATCATGGAGTATCCCTTCTGAGAATAAAAACAGCTGGAGTTTGTTAAGGTTATTACAGAGGGGAAAGGATAATGTACTGGAATCTCCTCAGAAGGATGTGATTTGTGGTGAGGGGAGAGAGATAAAAGCTCATTTTGGAACAACATGAACATGCTGCGTAGGTAGCTGTTTATCAGTAAGTATCTCCACTGAGATTAAGAAAAGCAGTAGCTTAATAAATTAAGTACTTCCTGGTATGGTTACTGTACTGGTAACTCAACAAAAGAATCTGGATTGTGGTGAGGGAACAGAGAAAAAAGCTCATTTAGGACCTGCACTTACGAAGGGGGTAAGCAGCTGTATATCAGGGAGTAAACCTTCTGAGAATAAAAACAGCTGGAGCTTGTTAAGGTAATTACACAGGGGAAAGGATAATGTACTGGGAACTCCTCAGAAGAATCTGATTTGTGGTGAGGGGAGAGAGATAAAAGCTCATTTAGGAACGACATGAACATGCTGCGTAGGTAGCTGTTTATCAGTAATTATCTCCACTGAGATTAAGAAAAGCAGTAGCTTAATAAATTAAGTACTTCCTGGTATGGTTACTGTACTGGTACCTCCCCAAAAGAATCTGGATTGTGGTGAGGGAACAGAGAAAAAAGCTCATTTAGGACCTGCACTTACGAAGGGGGTAGGCAGCTGTATATCAGGGAGTAAACCTTCTGAGAATAAAAACAGCTGGATCTTGTTAAGGTAATTACACAGGGGAAAGGATAATATAAAGGGAACTCCTCAGAAATCTGATTTGTGGTGAGGGTAGAGAGATAAAAGCTCATTTAGGAACGACATGAACATGCTGCGTACGTAGCTGTTTATCAGTAAATATCTCCACTGAGATTAAGAAAAGAAGTAGCTTAATAAATTAAGTACTTCCTGGTATGGTTACTGTACTGGTAACTCCCCAAAAGAATCTGGTTGGTGGTGAGGGAACAGAGAAAAACGCTCATTTAGGTCCTGCACTTACGAAGGGGGTAGGCAGCTGTATATCAGTGAGTAAACCTTCTGAGAATAAAAACAGCTGGAGTTTGTTAAGGTAATTACACCGGGGAAAGGGTAATGTACTGGGAACTCCTCAGAAGAATCTGATTTGTGGTGAGGGGAGAGAGATAAAAGCTCATTTAGGAACGACATGAACATGCTGCATACGTAGCTGTTTATCAGTAAATATCTCCACTGAGATTAAGAAAAGCAGTAGCTTAATAAATTAAGTACTTCCTGGTATGTTTACTGTATGGGTATCTCCCCAAAAGAATCTGGATTGTGGTGAGGGAACAGGGAAAAAAGCTCATTTAGGACCTGCACTTACGAAGGGGGTAGGCAGCTGTATATCAGGGAGTAAACCTTCTGAGAATAAAAACAGCTGGAGCTTGTTAAGGTAATTACACATGGGAAAGGATAATGTACTGGGAACTCCTCAGAAGACTCTGATTTGTGGTGAGGGGAGAGAGATAAAAGCTCATTTAGGAACGACCTGAACATGCTGCGTAGGTAGCTGTTTATCAGTAAATATCTCCACTGAGATTAAGAAAAGCAGTAGCTTAATAAATTAAGTACTTCCTGGTATGGTTACTGTACTGGTAACTCAACAAAAGAATCTGGATTGTGGTGAGGGAACAGAGAAAATAGCTCATTTAGGACCTGCACTTACGAAGGGGGTAAGCAGCTGTATATCAGGGAGTAAACCTTCTGAGAATAAAAACAGCTGGAGCTTGTTAAGGTAATTACACAGGGGAATGGATAATGTACTGGCAACTACTCAGAAGAATCTGATTTGTGGTGAGGGGAGAGAGATGAAAGCTCATTTAGGAACGACATGAACATGCTGCGTAGGTAGCTGTTTATCAGTAAATATATCCACTGAGATTAAGAAAAGCAGTAGCTTAATAAAATAAGTACTTCCTGTTATGGTTACTGTACTGGTAACTCAACAAAAGAATCTGGACTGTGGTGAGGGAACAGAGAAAAAGATCATTTAGGACCTGCACTTACGAAGGGGGTAGGCAGCTGTATATCAGGGAGTAAACCTTCTGAGAATAAAAACAGCTGGAGCTTGTTAAGGTAAGTACACAGGGGAAAGGATAATGTACTGGGAACTCCTCAGAAGAATCTGATTTGTGGTGAGGGGAGAGAGATAAAAGCTCCTTTAGGAACGACATGAACATGTTGCGTAGGTAGCTGTTTATCAGTAAATATCTCCACTGAGATTAAGAAAAGCAGTAGCTTAATAAATTAAGTACTTCCTGGTTTGGTTACTGTACTTTTACCTCCCCAAAAGAATCTGGAGTGTGGTGAGGGAACAGAGAAAAAAGCTCATTTAGGACCTGCACTTACGAAGGGGGTAGGCAGCTGTATATCAGGGAGTAAACCTTCTGAGAATAAAAACAGCTGGAGCTTGTTAAGGTAATTACACAGGGGAAAGGATAATGTACTGGGAACTCCTCAGAAGACTCTGATTTGTGGTGAGGGGAG
>NW_025956315.1:0-39688 GCF_023159225.1 Perognathus longimembris pacificus | reverse complement strand
GTAACTCCCCAAAAGAATCAGGATTGTGGTGAGGGAACAGAGAAAAAGCTCATTTAGGACCTGCACTTACGAAGTGGGTAGGCAGCTGTATATCAGGGAGTAAACCTTCTGAGAATAAAAACAGCTGGAGCTTGTTAAGGTATTTACACAGGGGAAAGGATAATGTACTGGGACTCCTCAGAAGAATCTGATTTGTGGTGAGGGGAGAGAGATAAAATCTCATTTAGGAACGACATGAACATGCTGCGTAGGTAGCTGTTTATCAGTAAATATCTCCACTGAGATTAAGAAAAGCAGTAGCTTAATAAATTAAGTACTTCCTGGTATGGTTACTGTACTGGTAACTCCCAAAAGAATCTGGATTTTGGTGAGGGAACAGAGAAAAAAGCTCATTAAGGACCTGGACTTACGAAGGGGGTAGGCAGCTGTTTATCAGGGAGTAAACCTTCTGAGAATAAAAACAGCTGGAGCTTGTTAAGTTAATTACACAGGGGAAAGGATAATGTACTGGGAACTCCTCAGAATAATCTGATTTGTGGTGAGGGCAGAGAGATAAAAGCTCATTTAGGAACGACCATGAACATGCTGCGTACGTAGCTGTTTATCAGTAAATATCTCCACTGAGATTAAGAAAAGCAGTAGCTTAATAAATTATGTACTTCCTGGTATGGTTACTGTAATGGTAACTCCCAAAAGAATCTGGATTGTGGTGATGGAACAGAGAAAAAGCTCATTTAGGACCTCCACTTACGAAGGGGGTAGACAGCTGTATATCAGGGAGTAAACCTTCTGAGAATAAAAACAGCTGGAGCATGTTAGGGTAATTACACAGGGGAAAGGATAATGTACTGGGAACTCCTCAGAAGAATCTGATTTGTGGTGAGTGGAGAGAGATAAAAGCTCATTTAGGAACGACATGAACATGCTGGGTAGGTAGCTGTTTATCAGTAAATATCTCCACTGAGATTAAGAAAAGCAGTAGCTTAATAAATTAAGTACTTCCTGGTATGGTTACTGTATTGGTAACTCCCCAAAAGAATCTGGATTGTGGTGAGGGAACAGAGAAAAAAGCTCATTTAGGACCTGCACTTACGAAGGGGGTAGGCAGCTGTATATCAGGGAGTAAACTTCTGAGAATAAAAACAGCTTGAGCTTGTTAAGGTAATTACACAGGGGAAAGGATAATGTACTGGAACTCCTCAGAAGAATCTGATTTGTGGTGAGGGGAGAGAGATAAAAGCTCATTTAGGAACGACATGAACATGCTGCGTAGGTAGCTGTTTATCAGTAAATATCTCCACTGAGATTAAGAAAAGCAGTAGCTTAATAAATTAACTACTTCCTGGTATGGTTACTGTACTGGTACCCTCCCCAAAAGAATCTGGATTGTGGTGAGGGAACAGAGAAAAAAGCTCATTTAGGACCTGCACTTACGAAGGGGGTAGGCAGCTGTATATCAGGGAGTAAACCATCTGAGAATAAAAACAGCTGGAGCTTGTTAAGGTAATTACACAGGGGAAAGGATAATATACTGGGAACTCCTCAGAAGAATCTGATTTGTGGTGAGGGAGAGAGATAAAAGCTCATTTAGGAACGACATGAACATGCTGCGTAGGTAGCTGTTTATCAGTAAATATCTCCACTGAGATTAAGAAAGCAGTAGCTTAATAAATTAAGTACTTCCTGGTATGGTTACTGTACTGGTAACTCCCAAAAGAATCTGGATTGTGGTGAGGGAACAGAGAAAAAAGCTCATTTAGGACCTACACTTACGAAGGGGGTAGGCAGCTGTATATCAGGAGTAAACCTTCTGAGAATAAAAACAGCTGAGCTTGTTAAGGTAATTACACAGGGGGAAAGGATAATATACTGGGAACTCCTCAGAAGAATCTGATTTGTGATGAGGGGAGAGAGATAAAAGCTCATTTAGGAACGACATGAACATGCTGCGTAGGTAGCTGTTTATCAGTAAATATCTCCACTGAGATTAAGAAAAGCAGTAGCTTAATAAATTAAGTACTTCCTGGTATGGTTACTGTACTGGTAACTCCCCAAAAGAATCTGGATTGTGGTGAGGGAACAGAGAAAAAAGCTCATTTAAGACCTGCACTTACGAAGGGGGTAGGCAGCTGTATATCAGGGAGTAAACCTTCTGAGAATAAAAACAGCTGGAGCTTGTTAAGGTAATTACACAGGGGAAAGGATAATGTACTGGGAACTCCTCAGAAGTATCTGATTTGTGGTGAGGGGAGAGAGATAAAAGCTCATTTAGGAACGACATGTACATGCTGCGTAGGTAGCTGTTTATCAGTAAATATCTCCACTGAGATTAAGAAAAGCAGTAGCTTAATAAATTAAGTACTTCCTGGTATGGTTACTGTACTGGTAACTCCCCAAAAGAATCTGGATTGTGGTGAGGGAACAGAGAAAAAAGCTCATTTAGGACCTGCACTTACGAAGGGGGTAGGCAGCTGTATATCAGGGAGTAAACCTTCTGAGAATAAAAACAGCTGGAGCTTGTTAAGGTAATTACAACAGGGGAAAGGATAATGTACTGGGAACTCCTCAGAAGAATCTGATTTGTGGTGAGGGGAGAGAGATAAAAGCTCATTTAGGAACGACATGAACATGCTGCATAGGTAGCTGTTTATCAGTAAATATCTCCACTGAGATTAAGAAAAGCAGTAGCTTAATAAATTAAGTACTTCCTGGTATGGTTACTGTACTGGTAACTCCCCAAAAGAATCTGGATTGTGGTGAGGGAACAGAGAAAAAAGCTCATTTAGGACCTGCACTTACGAAGGGGGTAGGCAGCTGTATATCAGGGAGTAAACCTTCTGAGAATAAAAACAGCTGGAGCTTGTTAAGGTAATTACACAGGGGAAAGGATAATGTACTGGGAACTCCTCAGAAGAATCTGATTTGTGGTGAGGGGAGAGAGATAAAAGCTCATTTAGGAACGACATGAACATGCTGCGTAGGTAGCTGTTTATCAGTAAATATCTCCACTGAGATTAAGAAAAGCAGTAGCTTAATAAATTAAGTACTTCCTGGTATGGTTACTGTACTGGTAACTCCCCAAAAGAATCTGGATTGTGGTGAGGGGAACAGAGAAAAAAGCTCATTTAGGACCTGCACTTACGAAGGGGGTAGGCAGCTGTATATCAGGGAGTAAACCTTCTGAGAATAAAAACAGCTGGAGCTTGTTAAGGTAATTACACAGGGGAAAGGATAATGTACTGGGAACTCCTCAGAAGAATCTGATTTGTGGTGAGGGGAGAGAGATAAAAGCTCATTTAGGAACGACATGAACATGCTGCGTAGGTAGCTGTTTATCAGTAAATATCTCCACTGAGATTAAGAAAAGCAGTAGCTTAATAAATTAAGTACTTCCTGGTATGGTTACTGTACTGGTAACTCCCCAAAAGAATCTGGATTGTGGTGAGGGAACAGAGAAAAAAGCTCATTTAGGACCTGCACTTACGAAGGGGGTAGGCAGCTGTATATCAGGGAGTAAACCTTCTGAGAATAAAAACAGCTGGAGCTTGTTAAGGTAATTACACAGGGGAAAGGATAATGTACTGGGAACTCCTCAGAAGAATCTGATTTGTGGTGAGGGGAGAGAGATAAAAGCTCATTTAGGAACGACATGAACATGCTGCGTAGGTAGCTGTTTATCAGTAAATATCTCCACTGAGATTAAGAAAAGCAGTAGCTTAATAAATTAAGTACTTCCTGGTATGGTTACTGTACTGGTAACTCCCCAAAAGAATCTGGATTGTGGTGAGGGAACAGAGAAAAAAGCTCATTTAGGAGGTGCACTTACGAAGGGGTTAGGCAGCTGTATATCAGGGAGTAAACCTTCTGAGAATAAAAACAGCTGGAGCTTGTTACGGTAATTACACAGGGGAAAGGATAATGTACTGGGAACTCCTCAGAAGAATCTGATTTGTGGTGAGGGAGAGAGATAAAAGCTCATTTAGGAACGACATGAACATGCTGCGTAGGTAGCTGTTTATCAGTAAATATCTCCCACTGAGATTAAGAAAAGCAGTAGCTTAATAAATTAAGTACTTCCTGGTATGGTTACTGTACTGGTAACTCCCCAAAAGAATCTGGATTGTGGTGAGGGAACAGAGAAAAAAGCTCATTTAGGACCTGCACTTACGAAGGGGGTAGGCAGCTGTATATCAGGGAGTAAACCTTCTGAGAATAAAAACAGCTGGAGCTTGTTAAGGTAATTACACAGGGGAAAGGATAATGTACTGGGAACTCCTCAGAAGAATCTGATTTGTGGTGAGGGGAGAGAGATAAAAGCTCATTTAGGAACGACATGAACATGCTGCGTAGGTAGCTGTTTATGAGTAAATATCTCCACTGAGATTAAGAAAAGCAGTAGCTTAATAAATTAAGTACTTCCTGGTATGGTTACTGTACTGGTAACTCCCCAAAAGAATCTGGATTGTGGTGAGGGAACAGAGAAAAAAGCTCATTTAGGACCTGCACTTACGAAGGGGGTAGGCAGCTGTATATCAGGGAGTAAACCTTCTGAGAATAAAAACAGCTGGAGCTTGTTAAGGTAATTACACAGGGGAAAGGATAATGTACTGGGAACTCCTCAGAAGAATCTGATTTGTGGTGAGGGGAGAGAGATAAAAGCTCATTTAGGAACGACATGAACATGCTGCGTAGGTAGCTGTTTATCAGTAAATATCTCCACTGAGATTAAGAAAAGCAGTAGCTTAATAAATTAAGTACTTCCTGGTATGGTTACTGTACTGGTAACTCCCCAAAAGAATCTGGATTGTGGTGAGGGAACAGAGAAAAAAGCTCATTTAGACCTGCACTTACGAAGGGGGTAGGCAGCTGTATATCAGGGAGTAAACCTTCTGAGAATAAAAACAGCTGGAGCTTGTTAAGGTAATTACACAGGGGAAAGGATAATGTACTGGGAACTCCTCAGAAGAATCTGATTTGTGGTGAGGGGAGAGAGATAAAAGCTCATTTAGGAACGACATGAACATGCTGCGTAGGTAGCTGTTTATCAGTAAATATCTCCACTGAGATTAAGAAAAGCAGTAGCTTAATAAATTAAGTACTTCCTGGTATGGTTACTGTACTGGTAACTCCCCAAAAGAATCTGGATTGTGGTGAGGGAACAGAGAAAAAAGCTCATTTAGGACCTGCACTTACGAAGGGGGTAGGCAGCTGTATATCAGGGAGTAAACCTTCTGAGAATAAAAACAGCTGGAGCTTGTTAAGGTAATTACACAGGGGAAAGGATAATGTACTGGGAACTCCTCAGAAGAATCTGATTTGTGGTGAGGGGAGAGAGATAAAAGCTCATTAGAACGACATGAACATGCTGCGTAGGTAGCTGTTTATCAGTAAATATCTCCACTGAGATTAAGAAAAGCAGTAGCTTAATAAATTAAGTACTTCCTGGTATGGTTACTGTACTGGTAACTCCCCAAAAGAATCTGGATTGTGGTGAGGGAACAGAGAAAAAAGCTCATTTAGGACCTGCACTTACGAAGGGGGTAGGCAGCTGTATATCAGGGAGTAAACCTTCTGAGAATAAAAACAGCTGGAGCTTGTTAAGGTAATTACACAGGGGAAAGGATAATGTACTGGGAACTCCTCAGAAGAATCTGATTTGTGGTGAGGGGAGAGAGATAAAAGCTCATTTAGGAACGACATGAACATGCTGCGTAGGTAGCTGTTTATCAGTAAATATCTCCACTGAGATTAAGAAAAGCAGTAGCTTAATAAATTAAGTACTTCCTGGTATGGTTACTGTACTGGTAACTCCCCAAAAGAATCTGGATTGTGGTGAGGGAACAGAGAAAAAAGCTCATTTAGGACCTGCACTTACGAAGGGGGTAGGCAGCTGTATATCAGGGAGTAAACCTTCTGAGAATAAAAACAGCTGGAGCTTGTTAAGGTAATTACACAGGGGAAAGGATAATGTACTGGGAACTCCTCAGAAGAATCTGATTTGTGGTGAGGGGAGAGAGATAAAAGCTCATTTAGGAACGACATGAACATGCTGCGTAGGTAGCTGTTTATCAGTAAATATCTCCACTGAGATTAAGAAAAGCAGTAGCTTAATAAATTAAGTACTTCCTGGTATGGTTACTGTACTGGTAACTCCCCAAAAGAATCTGGATTGTGGTGAGGGAACAGAGAAAAAAGCTCATTTAGGACCTGCACTTACGAAGGGGGTAGGCAGCTGTATATCAGGGAGTAAACCTTCTGAGAATAAAAACAGCTGGAGCTTGTTAAGGTAATTACACAGGGGAAAGGATAATGTACTGGGAACTCCTCAGAAGAATCTGATTTGTGGTGAGGGGAGAGAGATAAAAGCTCATTTAGGAACGACATGAACATGCTGCGTAGGTAGCTGTTTATCAGTAAATATCTCCACTGAGATTAAGAAAAGCAGTAGCTTAATAAATTAAGTACTTCCTGGTATGGTTACTGTACTGGTAACTCCCCAAAAGAATCTGGATTGTGGTGAGGGAACAGAAAAAAAGCTCATTTAGGACCTGCACTTACGAAGGGGGTAGGCAGCTGTATATCAGGGAGTAAACCTTCTGAGAATAAAAACAGCTGGAGCTTGTTAAGGTAATTACACAGGGGAAAGGATAATGTACTGGGAACTCCTCAGAAGAATCTGATTTGTGGTGAGGGGAGAGAGATAAAAGCTCATTTAGGAACGACATGAACATGCTGCGTAGGTAGCTGTTTATCAGTAAATATCTCCACTGAGATTAAGAAAAGCAGTAGCTTAATAAATTAAGTACTTCCTGGTATGGTTACTGTACTGGTAACTCCCCAAAAGAATCTGGATTGTGGTGAGGGAACAGAGAAAAAAGCTCATTTAGGACCTGCACTTACGAAGGGGTAGGCAGCTGTATATCAGGGAGTAAACCTTCTGAGAATAAAAACAGCTGGAGCTTGTTAAGGTAATTACACAGGGGAAAGGATAATGTACTGGGAACTCCTCAGAAGAATCTGATTTGTGGTGAGGGGAGAGAGATAAAAGCTCATTTAGGAACGACATGAACATGCTGCGTAGGTAGCTGTTTATCAGTAAATATCTCCACTGAGATTAAGAAAAGCAGTAGCTTAATAAATTAAGTACTTCCTGGTATGGTTACTGTACTGGTAACTCCCCAAAAGAATCTGGATTGTGGTGAGGGAACAGAGAAAAAAGCTCATTTAGGACCTGCACTTACGAAGGGGGTAGGCAGCTGTATATCAGGGAGTAAACCTTCTGAGAATAAAAACAGCTGGAGCTTGTTAAGGTAATTACACAGGGGAAAGGATAATGTACTGGGAACTCCTCAGAAGAATCTGATTTGTGGTGAGGGGAGAGAGATAAAAGCTCATTTAGGAACGACATGAACATGCTGCGTAGGTAGCTGTTTATCAGTAAATATCTCCACTGAGATTAAGAAAAGCAGTAGCTTAATAAATTAAGTACTTCCTGGTATGGTTACTGTACTGGTAACTCCCCAAAAGAATCTGGATTGTGGTGAGGGAACAGAGAAAAAAGCTCTTTAGGACCTGCACTTACGAAGGGGGTAGGCAGCTGTATATCAGGGAGTAAACCTTCTGAGAATAAAAACAGCTGGAGCTTGTTAAGGTAATTACACAGGGGAAAGGATAATGTACTGGGAACTCCTCAGAAGAATCTGATTTGTGGTGAGGGGAGAGAGATAAAAGCTCATTTAGAACGACATGAACATGCTGCGTAGGTAGCTGTTTATCAGTAAATATCTCCACTGAGATTAAGAAAAGCAGTAGCTTAATAAATTAAGTACTTCCTGGTATGGTTACTGTACTGGTAACTCCCCAAAAGAATCTGGATTGTGGTGAGGGAACAGAGAAAAAAGCTCATTTAGGACCTGCACTTACGAAGGGGGTAGGCAGCTGTATATCAGGGAGTAAACCTTCTGAGAATAAAAACAGCTGGAGCTTGTTAAGGTAATTACACAGGGGAAAGGATAATGTACTGGGAACTCCTCAGAAGAATCTGATTTGTGGTGAGGGGAGAGAGATAAAAGCTCATTTAGGAACGACATGAACATGCTGCGTAGGTAGCTGTTTATCAGTAAATATCTCCACTGAGATTAAGAAAAGCAGTAGCTTAATAAATTAAGTACTTCCTGGTATGGTTACTGTACTGGTAACTCCCCAAAAGAATCTGGATTGTGGTGAGGGAACAGAGAAAAAGCTCATTTAGGACCTGCACTTACGAAGGGGGTAGGCAGCTGTATATCAGGGAGTAAACCTTCTGAGAATAAAAACAGCTGGAGCTTGTTAAGGTAATTACACAGGGGAAAGGATAATGTACTGGGAACTCCTCAGAAGAATCTGATTTGTGGTGAGGGGAGAGAGATAAAAGCTCATTTAGGAACGACATGAACATGCTGCGTAGGTAGCTGTTTATCAGTAAATATCTCCACTGAGATTAAGAAAAGCAGTAGCTTAATAAATTAAGTACTTCCTGGTATGGTTACTGTACTGGTAACTCCCCAAAAGAATCTGGATTGTGGTGAGGGAACAGAGAAAAAAGCTCATTTAGGACCTGCACTTACGAAGGGGGTAGGCAGCTGTATATCAGGGAGTAAACCTTCTGAGAATAAAAACAGCTGGAGCTTGTTAAGGTAATTACACAGGGGAAAGGATAATGTACTGGGAACTCCTCAGAAGAATCTGATTTGTGGTGAGGGGAGAGAGATAAAAGCTCATTTAGGAACGACATGAACATGCTGCGTAGGTAGCTGTTTATCAGTAAATATCTCCACTGAGATTAAGAAAAGCAGAAGCTTAATAAATTAAGTACTTCCTGGTATGGTTACTGTACTGGTAACTCCCCAAAAGAATCTGGATTGTGGTGAGGGAACAGAGAAAAAAGCTCATTTAGGACCTGCACTTACGAAGGGGGTAGGCAGCTGTATATCAGGGAGTAAACCTTCTGAGAATAAAAACAGCTGGAGCTTGTTAAGGTAATTACACAGGGGAAAGGATAATGTACTGGGAACTCCTCAGAAGAATCTGATTTGTGGTGAGGGGAGAGAGATAAAAGCTCATTTAGGAACGACATGAACATGCTGCGTAGGTAGCTGTTTATCAGTAAATATCTCCACTGAGATTAAGAAAAGCAGTAGCTTAATAAATTAAGTACTTCCTGGTATGGTTACTGTACTGGTAACTCCCCAAAAGAATCTGGATTGTGGTGAGGGAACAGAGAAAAAAGCTCATTTAGGACCTGCACTTACGAAGGGGGTAGGCAGCTGTATATCAGGGAGTAAACCTTCTGAGAATAAAAACAGCTGGAGCTTGTTAAGGTAATTACACAGGGGAAAGGATAATGTACTGGGAACTCCTCAGAAGAATCTGATTTGTGGTGAGGGGAGAGAGATAAAAGCTCATTTAGGAACGACATGAACATGCTGCGTAGGTAGCTGTTTATCAGTAAATATCTCCACTGAGATTAAGAAAAGCAGTAGCTTAATAAATTAAGTACTTCCTGGTATGGTTACTGTACTGGTAACTCCCCAAAAGAATCTGGATTGTGGTGAGGGAACAGAGAAAAAAGCTCATTTAGGACCTGCACTTACGAAGGGGGTAGGCAGCTGTATATCAGGGAGTAAACCTTCTGAGAATAAAAACAGCTGGAGCTTGTTAAGGTAATTACACAGGGGAAAGGATAATGTACTGGGAACTCCTCAGAAGAATCTGATTTGTGGTGAGGGGAGAGAGATAAAAGCTCATTTAGGAACGACATGAACATGCTGCGTAGGTAGCTGTTTATCAGTAAATATCTCCACTGAGATTAAGAAAAGCAGTAGCTTAATAAATTAAGTACTTCCTGGTATGGTTACTGTACTGGTAACTCCCCAAAAGAATCTGGATTGTGGTGAGGGAACAGAGAAAAAAGCTCATTTAGGACCTGCACTTACGAAGGGGGTAGGCAGCTGTATATCAGGGAGTAAACCTTCTGAGAATAAAAACAGCTGGAGCTTGTTAAGGTAATTACACAGGGGAAAGGATAATGTACTGGGAACTCCTCAGAAGAATCTGATTTGTGGTGAGGGGAGAGAGATAAAAGCTCATTTAGGAACGACATGAACATGCTGCGTAGGTAGCTGTTTATCAGTAAATATCTCCACTGAGATTAAGAAAAGCAGTAGCTTAATAAATTAAGTACTTCCTGGTATGGTTACTGTACTGGTAACTCCCAAAAGAATCTGGATTGTGGTGAGGGAACAGAGAAAAAAGCTCATTTAGGACCTGCACTTACGAAGGGGGTAGGCAGCTGTATATCAGGGAGTAAACCTTCTGAGAATAAAAACAGCTGGAGCTTGTTAAGGTAATTACACAGGGGAAAGGATAATGTACTGGGAACTCCTCAGAAGAATCTGATTTGTGGTGAGGGGAGAGAGATAAAGCTCATTTAGGAACGACATGAACATGCTGCGTAGGTAGCTGTTTATCAGTAAATATCTCCACTGAGATTAAGAAAAGCAGTAGCTTAATAAATTAAGTACTTCCTGGTATGGTTACTGTACTGGTAACTCCCCAAAAGAATCTGGTTGTGGTGAGGGAACAGAGAAAAAAGCTCATTTAGGACCTGCACTTACGAAGGGGGTAGGCAGCTGTATATCAGGGAGTAAACCTTCTGAGAATAAAAACAGCTGGAGCTTGTTAAGGTAATTACACAGGGGAAAGGATAATGTACTGGGAACTCCTCAGAAGAATCTGATTTGTGGTGAGGGGAGAGAGATAAAAGCTCATTTAGGAACGACATGAACATGCTGCGTAGGTAGCTGTTTATCAGTAAATATCTCCACTGAGATTAAGAAAAGCAGTAGCTTAATAAATTAAGTACTTCCTGGTATGGTTACTGTACTGGTAACTCCCCAAAAGAATCTGGATTGTGGTGAGGGAACAGAGAAAAAAGCTCATTTAGGACCTGCACTTACGAAGGGGGTAGGCAGCTGTATATCAGGGAGTAAACCTTCTGAGAATAAAAACAGCTGGAGCTTGTTAAGGTAATTACACAGGGGAAAGGATAATGTACTGGGAACTCCTCAGAAGAATCTGATTTGTGGTGAGGGGAGAGAGATAAAAGCTCATTTAGGAACGACATGAACATGCTGCGTAGGTAGCTGTTTATCAGTAAATATCTCCACTGAGATTAAGAAAAGCAGTAGCTTAATAAATTAAGTACTTCCTGGTATGGTTACTGTACTGGTAACTCCCCAAAAGAATCTGGATTGTGGTGAGGGAACAGAGAAAAAAGCTCATTTAGGACCTGCACTTACGAAGGGGGTAGGCAGCTGTATATCAGGGAGTAAACCTTCTGAGAATAAAAACAGCTGGAGCTTGTTAAGGTAATTACACAGGGGAAAGGATAATGTACTGGGAACTCCTCAGAAGAATCTGATTTGTGGTGAGGGGAGAGAGATAAAAGCTCATTTAGGAACGACATGAACATGCTGCGTAGGTAGCTGTTTATCAGTAAATATCTCCACTGAGATTAAGAAAAGCAGTAGCTTAATAAATTAAGTACTTCCTGGTATGGTTACTGTACTGGTAACTCCCCAAAAGAATCTGGATTGTGGTGAGGGAACAGAGAAAAAAGCTCATTTAGGACCTGCACTTACGAAGGGGGTAGGCAGCTGTATATCAGGGAGTAAACCTTCTGAGAATAAAAACAGCTGGAGCTTGTTAAGGTAATTACACAGGGGAAAGGATAATGTACTGGGAACTCCTCAGAAGAATCTGATTTGTGGTGAGGGGAGAGAGATAAAAGCTCATTTAGGAACGACATGAACATGCTGCGTAGGTAGCTGTTTATCAGTAAATATCTCCACTGAGATTAAGAAAAGCAGTAGCTTAATAAATTAAGTACTTCCTGGTATGGTTACTGTACTGGTAACTCCCCAAAAGAATCTGGATTGTGGTGAGGGAACAGAGAAAAAAGCTCATTTAGGACCTGCACTTACGAAGGGGGTAGGCAGCTGTATATCAGGGAGTAAACCTTCTGAGAATAAAAACAGCTGGAGCTTGTTAAGGTAATTACACAGGGGAAAGGATAATGTACTGGGAACTCCTCAGAAGAATCTGATTTGTGGTGAGGGGAGAGAGATAAAAGCTCATTTAGGAACGACATGAACATGCTGCGTAGGTAGCTGTTTATCAGTAAATATCTCCACTGAGATTAAGAAAAGCAGTAGCTTAATAAATTAAGTACTTCCTGGTATGGTTACTGTACTGGTAACTCCCCAAAAGAATCTGGATTGTGGTGAGGGAACAGAGAAAAAAGCTCATTTAGGACCTGCACTTACGAAGGGGGTAGGCAGCTGTATATCAGGGAGTAAACCTTCTGAGAATAAAAACACTGGAGCTTGTTAAGGTAATTACACAGGGGAAAGGATAATGTACTGGGAACTCCTCAGAAGAATCTGATTTGTGGTGAGGGGAGAGAGATAAAAGCTCATTTAGGAACGACATGAACATGCTGCGTAGGTAGCTGTTTATCAGTAAATATCTCCACTGAGATTAAGAAAAGCAGTAGCTTAATAAATTAAGTACTTCCTGGTATGGTTACTGTACTGGTAACTCCCCAAAAGAATCTGGATTGTGGTGAGGGAACAGAGAAAAAAGCTCATTTAGGACCTGCACTTACGAAGGGGGTAGGCAGCTGTATATCAGGGAGTAAACCTTCTGAGAATAAAAACAGCTGGAGCTTGTTAAGGTAATTACACAGGGGAAAGGATAATGTACTGGGAACTCCTCAGAAGAATCTGATTTGTGGTGAGGGAGAGAGATAAAAGCTCATTTAGGAACGACATGAACATGCTGCGTAGGTAGCTGTTTATCAGTAAATATCTCCACTGAGATTAAGAAAAGCAGTAGCTTAATAAATTAAGTACTTCCTGGTATGGTTACTGTACTGGTAACTCCCCAAAAGAATCTGGATTGTGGTGAAGGAACAGAGAAAAAAGCTCATTTAGGACCTGCACTTACGAAGGGGGTAGGCAGCTGTATATCAGGGAGTAAACCTTCTGAGAATAAAAACAGCTGGAGCTTGTTAAGGTAATTACACAGGGGAAAGGATAATGTACTGGGAACTCCTCAGAAGAATCTGATTTGTGGTGAGGGGAGAGAGATAAAAGCTCATTTAGGAACGACATGAACATGCTGCGTAGGTAGCTGTTTATCAGTAAATATCTCCACTGAGATTAAGAAAAGCAGTAGCTTAATAAATTAAGTACTTCCTGGTATGGTTACTGTACTGGTAACTCCCCAAAAGAATCTGGATTGTGGTGAGGGAACAGAGAAAAAAGCTCATTTAGGACCTGCACTTACGAAGGGGGTAGGCAGCTGTATATCAGGGAGTAAACCTTCTGAGAATAAAAACAGCTGGAGCTTGTTAAGGTAATTACACAGGGGAAAGGATAATGTACTGGGAACTCCTCAGAAGAATCTGATTTGTGGTGAGGGGAGAGAGATAAAAGCTCATTTAGGAACGACATGAACATGCTGCGTAGGTAGCTGTTTATCAGTAAATATCTCCACTGAGATTAAGAAAAGCAGTAGCTTAATAAATTAAGTACTTCCTGGTATGGTTACTGTACTGGTAACTCCCCAAAAGAATCTGGATTGTGGTGAGGGAACAGAGAAAAAAGCTCATTTAGGACCTGCACTTACGGAGGGGGTAGGCAGCTGTATATCAGGGAGTAAACCTTCTGAGAATAAAAACAGCTGGAGCTTGTTAAGGTAATTACACAGGGGAAAGGATAATGTACTGGGAACTCCTCAGAAGAATCTGATTTGTGGTGAGGGGAGAGAGATAAAAGCTCATTTAGGAACGACATGAACATGCTGCGTAGGTAGCTGTTTATCAGTAAATATCTCCACTGAGATTAAGAAAAGCAGTAGCTTAATAAATTAAGTACTTCCTGGTATGGTTACTGTACTGGTAACTCCCCAAAAGAATCTGGATTGTGGTGAGGGAACAGAGAAAAAGCTCATTTAGGACCTGCACTTACGAAGTGGGTAGGCAGCTGTATATCAGGGAGTAAACCTTCTGAGAATAAAAACAGCTGGAGCTTGTTAAGGTAATTACACAGGGAAAGGATAATGTACTGGGAACTCCTCAGAAGAATCTGATTTGTGGTGAGGGGAGAGAGATAAAAGCTCATTTAGGAACGACATGAACATGCTGCGTAGGTAGCTGTTTATCAGTAAATATCTCCACTGAGATTAAGAAAAGCAGTAGCTTAATAAATTAAGTACTTCCTGGTATGGTTACTGTACTGGTAACTCCCCAAAAGAATCTGGATTGTGGTGAGGGAACAGAGAAAAAAGCTCATTTAGGACCTGCACTTACGAAGGGGGTAGGCAGCTGTATATCAGGGAGTAAACCTTCTGAGAATAAAAACAGCTGGAGCTTGTTAAGGTAATTACACAGGGGAAAGGATAATGTACTGGGAACTCCTCAGAAGAATCTGATTTGTGGTGAGGGGAGAGAGATAAAAGCTCATTTAGGAACGACATGAACATGCTGCGTAGGTAGCTGTTTATCAGTAAATATCTCCACTGAGATTAAGAAAAGCAGTAGCTTAATAAATTAAGTACTTCCTGGTATGGTTACTGTACTGGTAACTCCCCAAAAGAATCTGGATTGTGGTGAGGGAACAGAGAAAAAAGCTCATTTAGGACCTGCACTTACGAAGGGGGTAGGCAGCTGTATATCAGGGAGTAAACCTTCTGAGAATAAAAACAGCTGGAGCTTGTTAAGGTAATTACACAGGGGAAAGGATAATGTACTGGGAACTCCTCAGAAGAATCTGATTTGTGGTGAGGGGAGAGAGATAAAAGCTCATTTAGGAACGACATGAACATGCTGCGTAGGTAGCTGTTTATCAGTAAATATCTCCACTGAGATTAAGAAAAGCAGTAGCTTAATAAATTAAGTACTTCCTGGTATGGTTACTGTACTGGTAACTCCCCAAAAGAATCTGGATTGTGGTGAGGGAACAGAGAAAAAAGCTCATTTAGGACCTGCACTTACGAAGGGGGTAGGCAGCTGTATATCAGGGAGTAAACCTTCTGAGAATAAAAACAGCTGGAGCTTGTTAAGGTAATTACACAGGGGAAAGGATAATGTACTGGGAACTCCTCAGAAGAATCTGATTTGTGGTGAGGGGAGAGAGATAAAAGCTCATTTAGGAACGACATGAACATGCTGCGTAGGTAGCTGTTTATCAGTAAATATCTCCACTGAGATTAAGAAAAGCAGTAGCTTAATAAATTAAGTACTTCCTGGTATGGTTACTGTACTGGTAACTCCCCAAAAGAATCTGGATTGTGGTGAGGGAACAGAGAAAAAAGCTCATTTAGGACCTGCACTTACGAAGGGGGTAGGCAGCTGTATATCAGGGAGTAAACCTTCTGAGAATAAAAACAGCTGGAGCTTGTTAAGGTAATTACACAGGGGAAAGGATAATGTACTGGGAACTCCTCAGAAGAATCTGATTTGTGGTGAGGGGAGAGAGATAAAAGCTCATTTAGGAACGACATGAACATGCTGCGTAGGTAGCTGTTTATCAGTAAATATCTCCACTGAGATTAAGAAAAGCAGTAGCTTAATAAATTAAGTACTTCCTGGTATGGTTACTGTACTGGTAACTCCCCAAAAGAATCTGGATTGTGGTGAGGGAACAGAGAAAAAAGCTCATTTAGGACCTGCACTTACGAAGGGGTAGGCAGCTGTATATCAGGGAGTAAACCTTCTGAGAATAAAAACAGCTGGAGCTTGTTAAGGTAATTACACAGGGGAAAGGATAATGTACTGGGAACTCCTCAGAAGAATCTGATTTGTGGTGAGGGGAGAGAGATAAAAGCTCATTTAGGAACGACATGAACATGCTGCGTAGGTAGCTGTTTATCAGTAAATATCTCCACTGAGATTAAGAAAAGCAGTAGCTTAATAAATTAAGTACTTCCTGGTATGGTTACTGTACTGGTAACTCCCCAAAAGAATCTGGATTGTGGTGAGGGAACAGAGAAAAAAGCTCATTTAGGACCTGCACTTACGAAGGGGGTAGGCAGCTGTATATCAGGGAGTAAACCTTCTGAGAATAAAAACAGCTGGAGCTTGTTAAGGTAATTACACAGGGGAAAGGATAATGTACTGGGAACTCCTCAGAAGAATCTGATTTGTGGTGAGGGGAGAGAGATAAAAGCTCATTTAGGAACGACATGAACATGCTGCGTAAGTAGCTGTTTATCAGTAAATATCTCCACTGAGATTAAGAAAAGCAGTAGCTTAATAAATTAAGTACTTCCTGGTATGGTTACTGTACTGGTAACTCCCCAAAAGAATCTGGATTGTGGTGAGGGAACAGAGAAAAAAGCTCATTTAGGACCTGCACTTACGAAGGGGGTAGGCAGCTGTATATCAGGGAGTAAACCTTCTGAGAATAAAAACAGCTGGAGCTTGTTAAGGTAATTACACAGGGGAAAGGATAATGTACTGGGAACTCCTCAGAAGAATCTGATTTGTGGTGAGGGGAGAGAGATAAAAGCTCATTTAGGAACGACATGAACATGCTGCGTAGGTAGCTGTTTATCAGTAAATATCTCCACTGAGATTAAGAAAAGCAGTAGCTTAATAAATTAAGTACTTCCTGGTATGGTTACTGTACTGGTAACTCCCCAAAAGAATCTGGATTGTGGTGAGGGAACAGAGAAAAAAGCTCATTTAGGACCTGCACTTACGAAGGGGGTAGGCAGCTGTATATCAGGGAGTAAACCTTCTGAGAATAAAAACAGCTGGAGCTTGTTAAGGTAATTACACAGGGGAAAGGATAATGTACTGGGAACTCCTCAGAAGAATCTGATTTGTGGTGAGGGGAGAGAGATAAAAGCTCATTTAGGAACGACATGAACATGCTGCGTAGGTAGCTGTTTATCAGTAAATATCTCCACTGAGATTAAGAAAAGCAGTAGCTTAATAAATTAAGTACTTCCTGGTATGGTTACTGTACTGGTAACTCCCCAAAAGAATCTGGATTGTGGTGAGGGAACAGAGAAAAAAGCTCATTTAGGACCTGCACTTACGAAGGGGGTAGGCAGCTGTATATCAGGGAGTAAACCTTCTGAGAATAAAAACAGCTGGAGCTTGTTAAGGTAATTACACAGGGGAAAGGATAATGTACTGGGAACTCCTCAGAAGAATCTGATTTGTGGTGAGGGGAGAGAGATAAAAGCTCATTTAGGAACGACATGAACATGCTGCGTAGGTAGCTGTTTATCAGTAAATATCTCCACTGAGATTAAGAAAAGCAGTAGCTTAATAAATTAAGTACTTCCTGGTATGGTTACTGTACTGGTAACTCCCCAAAAGAATCTGGATTGTGGTGAGGGAACAGAGAAAAAAGCTCATTTAGGACCTGCACTTACGAAGGGGGTAGGCAGCTGTATATCAGGGAGTAAACCTTCTGAGAATAAAAACAGCTGGAGCTTGTTAAGGTAATTACACATGGGAAAGGATAATGTACTGGGAACTCCTCAGAAGAATCTGATTTGTGGTGAGGGAGAGAGATAAAAGCTCATTTAGGAACGACATGAACATGCTGCATAGGTAGCTGTTTATCAGTAAATATCTCCACTGTGATTAAGAAAAGCAGTAGCTTAAAAATTAAGTACTTCCTGGTATGGTTACTGTACTGGTAACTCCCCAAAAGAATCTGGATTGTGGTGAGGGAACAGAGAAAATTCTCATTTAGGACCTGCACTTACGAAGGGGGTAGGCAGCTGTATATCAGGGAGTAAACCTTCTGAGAATAAAAACAGCTGGAGCTTGTTAAGGTAATTACACAGGGGAAAGGATAATGTACTGGGAACTCCTCAGAAGAATCTGATTTGTGGTGAGGGGAGAGAGATAAAAGCTCATTTAGGAACGACATGAACATGCTGCGTAGGTAGCTGTTTATCAGTAAATATCTCCACTGAGATTAAGAAAAGCAGTAGCTTAATAAATTAAGTACTTCCTGGTATGGTTACTGTACTGGTAACTCCCCAAAAGAATCTGGATTGTGGTGAGGGAACAGAGAAAAAAGCTCATTTATGACCTGCACGTACGAAGCGGGTAGGCAGCTGTATATCAGGGAGTAAACCTTCTGAGAATAAAAACAGCTGGAGCTTGTTAAGGTAATTACACAGGGGAAAGGATAATGCACTGGGAACTCCTCAGAAGAATCTGATTTGTGGTGAGTGGAGAGAGATAAAAGCTCATTTAGGAACGACATGAACATGCTGCATAGGTAGCTGTTTATCAGTAAATATCTCCACTGAGATTAAGAAAAGCAGTAGCTTAATAAATTAAGTACTTCCTGGTATGGTTACTGTACTGGTAACTCCCCAAAAGAATCTGGATTGTGGTGAGGGAACAGAGAAAAAAGCTCCTTTAGGACCTGCACTTACGAAGGGGGTAGGCAGCTGTATATCAGGGAGTAAACCTTCTGAAAATAAAAACAGCTGGAGCTTGTTAAGGTAATTACACAGGGGAAAGGATAATGTACTGGGAACTCCTCAGAAGAATCTGATTTGTGGTGAGGGGAGAGAGAAAAAGCTCATTTAGGAACGACATGAACATGCTGCGTAGGTAGCTGTTTATCAGTAAATATCTCCACTGAGATTAAGAAAAGCAGTAGCTTAATAAATTAAGTACTTCCTGGTATGGTTACTATACTGGTAACTCCCCAAAAGAATCTGGATTGCGGTGAGGGAACAGAGAAAAAAGCTCATTTAGGACCTGCACTTACGAAGGGGGTAGGCAGCTGTATATCAGGGAGTAAACCTTCTGAGAATAAAAACAGCTGGAGCTTGTTAAGGTAATTACACAGGGGAAAGGATAATGTACTGGGAACTCCTCAGAAGAATCTGATTTGTGGTGAGGGGAGAGAGATAAAAGCTCATTTAGGAACGACATGAACATGCTGCGTAGGTAGCTGTTTATCAGTAAATATCTCCACTGAGATTAAGAAAAGCAGTAGCTTAATAAATTAAGTACTTCCTGGTATGGTTACTGTACTGGTAACTCCCCAAAAGAATCTGGATTGTGGTGAGGGAACAGAGAAAAAACTCATTTAGGACCTGCACTTACGAAGGGGGTAGGCAGCTGTATATCAGGGAGTAAACCTTCTGAGAATAAAAACAGCTGGAGCTTGTTAAGGTAATTACACAGGGGAAAGGATAATGTACTGGGAACTCCTCAGAAGAATCTGATTTGTGGTGAGGGGAGAGAGATAAAGCTCATTTAGGAACGACATGAACATGCTGCGTAGGTAGCTGTTTATCAGTAAATATCTCCACTGAGATTAAGAAAAGCAGTAGCTTAATAAATTAAGTACTTCCTGGTATGGTTACTGTACTGGTAACTCCCCAAAGAATCTGGATTGTGGTGAGGGAACAGAGAAAAAAGCTCATTTAGGACCTGCACTTACGAAGGGGGTAGGCAGCTGTATATCAGGGAGTAAACCTTCTGAGAATGAAAACAGCTGGAGCTTGTTAAGGTAATTACACAGGGGAAAGGATAATGTACTGGGAACTCCTCAGAAGAATCTGATTTGTGGTGAGGGGAGAGAGATAAAAGCTCATTTAGGAACGACATGAACATGCTGTGTAGTAGCTGTTTATCAGTAAATATCTCCACTGAGATTAAGAAAAGCAGTAGCTTAATAAATTAAGTACTTCCTGGTATGGTTACTGTACTGGTAACTCCCCAAAAGAATCTGGATTGTGGTGAGGGAACAGAGAAAAAAGCTCATTTAGGACCTGCACTTACGAAGGGGGTAGGCAGCTGTATATCAGGGAGTAAACCTTCTGAGAATAAAAACAGCTGGAGCTTGTTAAGGTAATTACACAGGGGAAAGGATAATGTACTGGGAACTCCTCAGAAGAATCTGATTTGTGGTGAGGGGAGAGAGATAAAAGCTCATTTAGGAACGACATGAACATGCTGCGTAGGTAGCTGTTTATCAGTAAATATCTCCACTGAGATTAAGAAAAGCAGTAGCTTAATAAATTAAGTACTTCCTGGTATGGTTACTGTACTGGTAACTCCCCAAAAGAATCTGGATTGTGGTGAGGGAACAGAGAAAAAAGCTCATTTAGGACCTGCACTTACGAAGGGGGTAGGCTGCTGTATATCAGGGAGTAAACCTTCTGAGAATAAAAACAGCTGGAGCTTGTTAAGGTAATTACACAGGGGAAAGGATAATGTACTGGGAACTCCTCAGAAGAATCTGATTTGTGGTGAGGGGAGAGAGATAAAAGCTCATTTAGGAACGACATGAACATGCTGCGTAGGTAGCTGTTTATCAGTAAATATCTCCACTGAGATTAAGAAAAGCAGTAGCTTAATAAATTAAGTACTTCCTGGTATGGTTACTGTACTGGTAATTCCCCAAAAGAATCTGGATTGTGGTGAGGGAACAGAGAAAAAAGCTCATTTATGACCTGCACTTACGAAGGGGGTAGGCAGCTGTATATCAGGGAGTAAACCTTCTGAGAATAAAAACAGCTGGAGCTTGTTAAGGTAATTACACAGGGGAAAGGATAATGTACTGGGAACTCCTCAGAAGAATCTGATTTGTGGTGAGGGGAGAGAGATAAAAGCTCATTTAGGAACGACATGAACATGCTGCGTAGGTAGCTGTTTATCAGTAAATATCTCCACTGAGATTAAGAAAAGCAGTAGCTTAATAAATTAAGTACTTCCTGGTATGGTTACTGTACTGGTAACTCCCCAAAAGAATCTGGATTGTGGTGAGGGAACAGAGAAAAAAGCTCATTTAGGACCTGCACTTACGAAGGAGGTAGGCAGCTGTATATCAGGGAGTAAACCTTCTGAGAATAAAAACAGCTGGAGCTTGTTAAGGTAATTACACAGGGGAAAGGATAATGTACTGGGAACTCCTCAGAAGAATCTGATTTGTGGTGAGGGAGAGAGATAAAAGCTCATTTAGAACGACATGAACATGCTGCGTAGATAGCTGTTTATCAGTAAATATCTCCACTGAGATTAAGAAAAGCAGTAGCTTAATAAATTAAGTACTTCCTGGTATGGTTACTGTACTGGTAACTCCCCAAAAGAATCTGGATTGTGGTGAGGGAACAGAGAAAAAAGCTCATTTAGGACCTGCACTTACGAAGGGGGTAGGCAGCTGTATATCAGGGAGTAAACCTTCTGAGAATAAAAACAGCTGGAGCTTGTTAAGGTAATTACACAGGGGAAAGGATAATGTACTGGGAACTCCTCAGAAGAATCTGATTTGTGGTGAGGGAGAGAGATAAAAGCTCATTTAGGAACGACATGAACATGCTGCATACGTAGCTGTTTATCAGTAAATATCTCCACTGAGATTAAGAAAAGCAGTAGCTTAATAAATTTAGTACTTCCTGGTATGGTTACTGTACTGGTAACTCCCCATAAGAATCTGGATTGTGGTGAGGGAACAGAGAAAAAAGCTCATTTAGGACCTGCACTTACGAAGGGGGTAGGCAGCTGTATATCAGGGAGTAAACCTTCTGAGAATGAAAACAGCTGGAGCTTGTTAAGGTAATTACACAGGGGAAAGGATAATGTACTGGGAACTCCTCAGAAGAATCTGATTTGTGGTGAGGGGAGAGAGATAAAAGCTCATTTAGGAACGACATGAACATGCTGTGTAGGTAGCTGTTTTTCAGTAAATATCTCCACTGAGATTAAGAAAAGCAGTAGCTTAATAAATTAAGTACTTCCTGGTATGGTTACTGTACTGGTAACTCCCCAAAAGAATCTGGATTGTGGTGAGGGAACAGAGAAAAAAGCTCATTTAGGACCTGCACTTACGAAGGGGGTAGGCAGCTGTATATCAGGGAGTAAACCTTCTGAGAATAAAAACAGCTGGAGCTTGTTAAGGTAATTACACAGGGGAAAGGATAATGTACTGGGAACTCCTCAGAAGAATCTGATTTGTGGTAGGGGAGAGAGATAAAAGCTCATTTAGGAACGACATGAACATGCTGTGTAGGTAGCTGTTTATCAGTAAATATCTCCATGAGATTAAGAAAAGCAGTAGCTTAATAAATTAAGTACTTCCTGGTATGGTTACTGTACTGGTAACTCCCCAAAAGAATCTGGATTGTGGTGAGGGAACAGAGAAAAAAGCTCATTTAGGACCTGCACTTACGAAGGGGGTAGGCAGCTGTATATCAGGGAGTAAACCTTCTGAGAATAAAAACAGCTGGAGCTTGTTAAGGTAATTACACAGGGGAAAGGATAATGTACTGGGAACTCCTCAGAAGAATCTGATTTGTGGTGAGGGGAGAGAGATAAAAGCTCATTTAGGAACGACATGAACATGCTGCGTAGGTAGCTGTTTATCAGTAAATATCTCCACTGAGATTAAGAAAAGCAATAGCTTAATAAATTAAGTACTTCTGGTATGGTTACTGTACTGGTAACTCCCCAAAAGAATCTGGATTGTGGTGAGGGAACAGAGAAAAAAGCTCATTTAGGACCTGCACTTACGAAGGGGGTAGGCTGCTGTATATCAGGGAGTAAACCTTCTGAGAATAAAAAGCAGCTGGAGCTTGTTAAGGTAATTACACAGGGGAAAGGATAATGTACTGGGAACTCCTCAGAAGAATCTGATTTGTGGTGAGGGGAGAGAGATAAAAGCTCATTTAGGAACGACATGAACATGCTGCATAGGTAGCTGTTTATCAGTAAATATCTCCACTGAGATTAAGAAAAGCAGTAGCTTAATAAATTAAGTACTTCCTGGTATGGTTACTGTACTGGTAATTCCCCAAAAGAATCTGGATTGTGGTGAGGGAACAGAGAAAAAAGCTCATTTAGGACCTGCACTTACGAAGGGGGTAGGCAGCTGTATATCAGGGAGTAAACCTTCTGAGAATAAAAACAGCTGGAGCTTGTTAAGGTAATTACACAGGGGAAAGGATAATGTACTGGGAACTCCTCAGAAGAATCTGATTTGTGGTGAGGGGAGAGAGATAAAAGCTCATTTAGGAACGACATGAACATGCTGCGTAGGTAGCTGTTTATCAGTAAATATCTCCACTGAGATTAAGAAAAGCAGTAGCTTAATAAATTAAGTACTTCCTGGTATGGTTACTGTACTGGTAACTCCCCAAAAGAATCTGGATTGTGGTGAGGGAACAGAGAAAAAAGCTCATTTAGGACCTGCACTTACGAAGGAGGTAGGCAGCTGTATATCAGGGAGTAAACCTTCTGAGAATAAAAACAGCTGGAGCTTGTTAAGGTAATTACACAGGGGAAAGGATAATGTACTGGGAACTCCTCAGAAGAATCTGATTTGTGGTGAGGGAGAGAGATAAAAGCTCATTTAGGAACGACATGAACATGCTGCGTAGTAGCTGTTTATCAGTAAATATCTCCACTGAGATTAAGAAAAGCAGTAGCTTAATAAATTAAGTACTTCCTGGTATGGTTACTGTACTGGTAACTCCCCAAAAGAATCTGGATTGTGGTGAGGGAACAGAGAAAAAAGCTCATTTAGGACCTGCACTTACGAAGGGGGTAGGCAGCTGTATATCAGGGAGTAAACCTTCTGAGAATAAAAACAGCTGGAGCTTGTTAAGGTAATTACACAGGGGAAAGGATAATGTACTGGGAACTCCTCAGAAGAATCTGATTTGTGGTGAGGGGAGAGAGATAAAAGCTCATTTAGGAACGACATGAACATGCTGCATACGTAGCTGTTTATCAGTAAATATCTCCACTGTGATTAAGAAAAGCAGTAGCTTAAAAAATTAAGTACTTCCTGCTATGGATACTGTACTGGTAACTCCCCAAAAGAATCTGGATTGTGGTGAGGGAACAGAGAAATAGCTCATTTAGGACCTGCACTTACGAAGGGGGTAGGCAGCTGTATATCAGGGAGTAAACCTTCTGAGAATAAAAACAGCTGGAGCTTGTTAAGGTAATTACACAGGGGAAAGGATAATGTACTGGGAACTCCTCAGAAGAATCTGATTTGTGGTGAGGGGAGAGAGATAAAAGCTCATTTAGGAACGACATGAACATGCTGCGTAGGTAGCTGTTTATCAGTAAATATCTCCACTGAGATTAAGAAAAGCAGTAGCTTAATAAATTAAGTACTTCCTGGTATGGTTACTGTACTGGTAACTCCCCAAAAGAATCTGGATTGTGGTGAGGGAACAGAGAAAAAAGCTCATTTATGACCTGCACGTACAAAGCAGGTAGGCAGCTGTATATCAGGGAGTAAACCTTCTGAGAATAAAAACAGCTGGAGCTTGTTAAGGTAATTACACAGCGGAAAGGATAATGCACTGGGAACTCCTCAGAAGAATCTGATTTGTGGTGAGTGGAGAGAGATAAAAGCTCATTTAGGAACGACATGAACATGCTGCGTAGGTAGCTGTTTATCAGTAAATATCTCCACTGAGATTAAGAAAAGCAGTAGCTTAATAAATTAAGTACTTCCTGGTATGGTTACTGTACTGGTAACTCCCAAAAGAATCTGGATTGTGGTGAGGGAACAGAGAAAAAAGCTCATTTAGGACCTGCACTTACGAAGGGGTAGGCAGCTGTATATCAGGGAGTAAACCTTCTGAGAATAAAAACAGCTGGAGCTTGTTAAGGTAATTACACAGGGGAAAGGATAATGTACTGGGAACTCCTCAGAAGAATCTGATTTGTGGTGAGGGGAGAGAGATAAAAGCTCATTTAGGAACGACATGAACATGCTGCGTAGGTAGCTGTTTATCAGTAAATATCTCCACTGAGATTAAGAAAAGCAGTAGCTTAATAAATTAAGTACTTCCTGGTATGGTTACTGTACTGGTAACTCCCCAAAAGAATCTGGATTGTGGTGAGGGAACAGAGAAAAAAGCTCATTTAGGACCTGCACTTACGAAGGGGGTAGGCAGCTGTATATCAGGGAGTAAACCTTCTGAGAATAAAAACAGCTGGAGCTTGTTAAGGTAATTACACAGGGGAAAGGATAATGTACTGGGAACTCCTCAGAAGAATCTGATTTGTGGTGAGGGGAGAGAGATAAAAGCTCATTTAGGAACGACATGAACATGCTGCGTAGGTAGCTGTTTATCAGTAAATATCTCCACTGAGATTAAGAAAAGCAGTAGCTTAATAAATTAAGTACTTCCTGGTATGGTTACTGTACTGGTAACTCCCCAAAAGAATCTGGATTGTGGTGTGGGAACAGAGAAAAATACTCATTTATGACCTGCACTTACGAAGGGGGTAGGCAGCTGTATATCAGGGAGTAAAACTTCTGAGAATAAAAACACCTGGAGCTTGTTAAGGTAATTACACAGGGGAAAGGATAATGTACTGGGAACTCCTCAGAAGAATATGATTTGTGGTGAGTGGAGAGAGATAAAAGCTCATTTAGGAACGACATGAACATGCTGCGTACGTTGCTGTTTATTAGTAAATATCTCCACTGAGATTAAGAAAAGCAGTAGCTTAATAAATTTAGTACTTCCTGGTATGGTTACTGTACTGGTAACTCCCCATAAGAATCTGGATTGTGGTGAGGGAACAGAGAAAAAAGCTCCTTTAGGACCTGCACTTACGAAGGTGGTAGGCAGCTGTATATCAGGGAGTAAACCTTCTGAGAATGAAAACAGCTGGAGCTTGTTAAGGTAATTACACAGGGGAAAGGATAATGTACTGGGAACTCCTCAGAAGAAATCTGATTTGTGGTGAGGGGAGAGAGATAAAAGCTCATTTAGGAACGACATGAACATGCTGTGTAGGTAGCTGTTTATCAGTAAATATCTCCACTGAGATTAAGAAAAGCAGTAGCTTAATAAATTAAGTACTTCCTGGTATGGTTACTGTACTGGTAACTCCCCAAAAGAATCTGGATTGTGGTGAGGGAACAGAGAAAAAAGCTCATTTAGGACCTGCACTTACGAAGGGGGTAGGCAGCTGTATATCAGGGAGTAAACCTTCTGAGAATAAAAACAGCTGGAGCTTTTTAAGGTAATTACACAGGGGAAAGGATAATGTACTGGGAACTCCTCAGAAGAATCTGATTTGTGGTGAGGGGAGAGAGATAAAAGCTCATTTAGGAACGACATGAACATGCTGTGTAGGTAGCTGTTTATCAGTAAATATCTCCATGAGATTAAGAAAAGCAGTAGCTTAATAAATTAAGTACTTCCTGGTATGGTTACTGTACTGGTAACTCCCCAAAAGAATCTGGATTGTGGTGAGGGAACAGAGAAAAAAGCTCATTTAGGACATGCACTTACGAAGGGGGTAGGCAGCTGTATATCAGGGAGTAAACCTTCTGAGAATAAAAACAGCTGGAGCTTGTTAAGGTAATTACACAGGGGAAAGGATAATGTACTGGGAACTCCTCAGAAGAATCTGATTTGTGGTGAGGGGAGAGAGATAAAAGCTCATTTAGGAACGACATGAACATGCTGCGTAGGTAGCTGTTTATCAGTAAATATCTCCACTGAGATTAATAAAAGCAGTAGCTTAATAAATTAAGTACTTCCTGGTATGGTTACTGTACTGGTAACTCCCCAAAAGAATCTGGATTGTGGTGAGGGAACAGAGAAAAAAGCTCATTTAGGACCTGCACTTACGAAGGGGGTAGGCTGCTGTATATCAGGGAGTAAACCTTCTGAGAATAAAAGCAGCTGGAGCTTGTTAAGGTATTTACACAGGGGAAAGGATAATGTACTGGGAACTCCTCAGAAGAATCTGATTTGTGGTGAGGGGAGAGAGATAAAAGCTCATTTAGGAACGACATGAACATGCTGCATAGGTAGCTGTTTATCAGTAAATATCTCCACTGAGATTAAGAAAAGCAGTAGCTTAATAAATTAAGTACTTCCTGGTATGGTACTGTACTGGTAATTCCCCAAAAGAATCTGGATTGTGGTGAGGGAACAGAGAAAAAAGCTCATTTATGACCTGCACTTACGAAGGGGGTAGGCAGCTGTATATCAGGGAGTAAACCTTCTGAGAATAAAAACAGCTGGAGCTTGTTAAGGTAATTACACAGGGGAAAGGATAATGTACTGGGAACTCCTCAGAAGAATCTGATTTGTGGTGAGGGGAGAGAGATAAAAGCTCATTTAGGAACGACATGAACATGCTGCGTAGGTAGCTGTTTATCAGTAAATATCTCCACTGAGATTAAGAAAAGCAGTAGCTTAATAAATTAAGTACGTCCTGGTATGGATACTGTACTCGTAACACCCCAAAAGAATCTGGATTGTGGTGAGGGAACAGAGAAAAAAGCTCATTTATGACCTGCACTTACGAAGGAGGTAGGCAGCTGTATATCAGGGAGTAAACCTTCTGAGAATAAAAACAGCTGGAGCTTGTTAAGGTAATTACACAGGGGAAAGGATAATGTACTGGGAACTCCTCAGAAGAATCTGATTTGTGGTGAAGTGAGAGAGATAAAAGCTCATTTAAGAACGACATGAACATATTGCGTAGATAGCTGTTTATCAGTAAATATCTCCACTGAGATTAAGAAAAGCAGTAGCTTAATAAATTAAGTACTTCCTGGTATGGTTACTGTACTGGTAACTCCACAAAAGAATCTGGATTGTGGTGAGGGAACAGAGAAAAAAGCTCATTTAGGACCTGCACTTACGAAGAGGGTAGGCAGCTGTATACCAGGGAGTAAACCTTCTGAGAATAAAAACAGCTGGAGCTTGTTAAGGTAATTCCACAGGGGAAAGGATAATGTACTGGGAACTCCTCAGAAGAATCTGATTTGTGGTGAGGGGAGGGAGATAAAAGCTCATTTAGGAACGAAATGAACATGCTGCGTAGGTAGCTGTTTATCAGTAAATATCTCCACTGAGATTAAGAAAAGCAGTAGCTTAATAAATTAAGTACTTCCTGGTATGGTTACTGTACTGGTAACTCCCCAAAAGAATCTGGATTGTGGTGAGGGAACAGAGAAAAAAGCTCATTTAGGACCTGCACTTACGAAGGGGGTAGGCCGCTGTATATCAGGGAGTAAACCTTCTGAGAATAAAAACAGCTGGAGCTTGTTAAGGTAATTACACAGGGGAAAGGATAATGTACTGGGAACTCCTCAGAAGAATCTGATTTGTGGTGAGGGGAGAGAGATAAAAGCGCATTTAGGAACGACATGAACATGCTGCGTGGGTCGCTGTTTATCAGTAAATATCTCCACTGAGATTAAGAAAAGCAGTAGCTTAATAAATTAAGTACTTCCTGGTATGGTTACTGCACTGGTAACTCCCCAAAAGAATCTGGATTGTGGTGAGGGAACAGAGAAAAAAGCTCATTTAGGACCTGCACTTACGAAGGGGGTAGGCAGCTGTATATCAGGGAGTAAACCTTCTGAGAATAAAAACAACTGGAGCTTGTTAAGGTAATTACACAGGGGAAAGGATAATGTACTGGGAACTCCTCAGAAGAATCTGATTTGTGGTGAGGGGAGAGAGATAAAAGCTCATTTAGGAACGACATGAACATGCTGCGTAGGTAGCTGTTTATCAGTAAATATCTCCACTGAGATTAAGAAAACAGTATCTTAATAAACTAAGTACTTCCTGGTATGGTTACTGTACTGATAACTCCCCAAAAGAATCTGGATTTTGGTGAGGGAACAGAGAAAAATGCTCATTTAGGACCTGAACTTACGAAGGGGGTAGGCAGCTGTATATCAGGGAGTAAACCTTCTGAGAATAAAAACAGCTGGAGCTTGTTAAGGTAATTACACAGGGGAAAGGATAATGTACTGGGAACTCCTCAGAAGAATCTGATTTGTGGTGAGGGGAGAGAGATAAAAGCTCATTTAGGAACGACATGAACATGCTGCGTAGGTAGCTGTTTATCAGTAAATATCTCCACTGAGATTAAGAAAAGCAGTAGCTTAATAAACTAAGTACTTCCTGGTATGGTTACTGTACTGATAACTCCCCAAAAGAATCTGGATTGTGGTGAGGGAACAGAGAAAAATGCTCATTTAGGACCTGAACTTACGAAGGGGGTAGGCAGCTGTATATCAGGGAGTAAACCTTCTGAGAATAAAAACAGCTGGAGCTTGTTAAGGTAATTACACAGGGGAAAGGATAATGTACTGGGAACTCCTCAGAAGAATCTGATTTGTGGTGAGGGGAGAGAGATAAAAGCTCATTTAGGAACAACATGAACATGCTGCGTAGGTAGCTGTTTATCAGTAAATATCTCCACTGAGATTAAGAAAAGCAGAAGCTTAATAAATTAAGTACTTCCTGGTATGGTTACTGTACTGGTAACTCCCCAAAAGAATCTGGATTGTGGTGAGGGAACAGAGAAAAAAGCTCATTTAGGACCTGCACTTACGAAGGGGGTAGGCAGCTGTATATCAGGGAGTAAACCTTCAGAGAATAAAAAACAATGGAGCTTGTTAAGGTAATTACACAGGGGAAAGGACAATGTACTGGGAACTCCTCAGAAGAATCTGATTTGTGGTGAGGGGAGAGAGATAAAAGCTCATTTAGGAACGAAATGAACATGCTGCGTAGGTAGCTGTTTATCAGTAAATATCTCCACTGAGATTAAGAAAAGCAGTAGCTTAATAAATTAAGTACTTCCTGGTATGGTTACTCTACTGGTAACTCCCCAAAAGAATCTGGATTGTGGTGAGGGAACAGAGAAAAATGCTCATTTATGACCTGCACGTACGAAGGGGGTAGGCATCTGTATATCAGGGAGTAAACCTTCTGAGAGTAAAAACAGTTGGATCTTGTTAAGGTAATTACACAGGGGAAAGGATAATGTACTGGGAACTCCTCAGAAGAATCTGATTTGTGGTGAAGGGAGAGAGATAAAAGCTCATTTAAGAACGACATGAACATATTGCGTAGATAGCTGTTTATCAGTAAATATCTCCACTGAGATTAAGAAAAGCAGTAGCTTAATAAATTAAGTACTTCCTGGTATGGTTACTGTACTGGTAACTCCACAAAAGAATCTGGATTGTGGTGAGGGAACAGAGAAAAAAGCTCATTTAGGACCTGCACTTACGAAGAGGGTAGGCAGCTGTATACCAGGGAGTAAACCTTCTGAGAATAAAAACAGCTGGAGCTTGTTAAGGTAATTCCACAGGGGAAAGGATAATGTACTGGGAACTCCTCAGAAGAATCTGATTTGTGGTGAGGGGAGGGAGATAAAAGCTCATTTAGGAACGAAATGAACATGCTGCGTAGGTAGCTGTTTATCAGTAAATATCTCCACTGAGATTAAGAAAAGCAGTAGCTTAACAAATTAAGTACTTCCTGGTATGGTTACTGTACTGGTAACTCCCCAAAAGAATCTGGATTGTGGTGAGGGAACAGAGAAAAAAGCTCATTTAGGACCTGCACTTACGAAGGGGGTAGGCCGCTGTATATCAGGGAGTAAACCTTCTGAGAATAAAAACAGCTGGAGCTTGTTAAGGTAATTACACAGGGGAAAGGATAATGTACTGGGAACCCCTCAGAAGAATCTGATTTGTGGTGAGGGGAGAGAGATAAAAGCTCATTTAGGAACGACATGAACATGCTGCGTGGGTCGCTGTTTATCAGTAAATATCTCCACTGAGATTAAGAAAAGCAGTAGCTTGGGGCTGGGGATATGGCCTAGTGGCAAGAGTGCTTGCCTTGTATACATGAGGCCCTGGGTTCGATTCCCCAGCACCACATATACAGAAAACGGCCAGAAGTGGCGCTGTGGCTCAAGTGGCAGAGTGCTAGCCTTGAGCAAAAAGAAGCCAGGGACAGTGCTCAGCCCCTGAGTCCAAGGCCCAGGACTGGCAAAAAAAAAAAAAAAAAAAAAAAAGAGAAAAAAAAAAAAAAAAAAAAAAAAAAAAAAAAAAAAAGAAAAGCAGTAGCTTAATAAATTAAGTACTTCCTGGTATGGTTACTGCACTGGTAACTCCCCAAAAGAATCTGGGTTGTGGTGAGGGAACAGAGAAAAAAGCTCATTTAGGACCTGCACTTACGAAGGGGGTAGGCAGCTGTATATCAGGGAGTAAACCTTCTGAGAATAAAAACAACTGGAGCTTGTAAAGGTAATTACACCGGGGAAAGGATAATATACTGGGAACTCCTCAGAAGAATATGATTTGTGGTGAGGGGAGAGAGATAAAAGCTCATTTAGGAACGACATGAACATGCTGCGTGGGTAGCTGTTTATCAGTAAATATCTCCACTGAGATTAAGAAAAGCAGTAGCTTAATAAATTAAGTACTTCCTGGTATGGTTACTGCACTGGTAACTCCCCAAAAGAATTTGGATTGTGGTGAGGGAACAGAGAAAAAAGCTCATTTAGGACCTGCACTTACGAAGGGGGTAGACAGCTGTGTATCAGGGAGTAAACCTTCTGAGAATAAAAACAACTGGAGCTTGTTAAGGTAATTACACAGGGGAAAGGATAATGTACTGGGAACTCCTCAGAAGAATCTGATTTGTGGTGAGGGGAGAGAGATAAAAGCTCATTTAGGAACGACATGAACATGATGCGTAGGTAGCTGTTTATCAGTGAATATCTCCACTGAGATTAAGAAAAGCAGTAGCTTAATAAATTAAGTACTTCCTGGTATGGTTACTGTACTGGTAACTCCCCAAAAGAATCTAGATTGTGGTGAGGGAACAGAGAAAAAGCTCATTTATGACCTGCACTTACGGAGGGGGTAGGCAGCTGTATATCAGGGAGTAAACCTTCTGAGAATAAAAAGAGCTGGAGCTTGTTAAGGTAATTACACAGGGGAAAGGATAATGTACTGGGAACTCCTCAGAAGAATCTGATTTGTGGTGAGGGGAGAGATATAAAAGCTCATTTTAGAACGACATGAACATGCTGCGTATGTAGCTGTTTATCAGTAAATATCTCCACTGAGATTAAGAAAAGTAGTAGTGTAATAAATTAAGTACTTCCTGGTATGGTTACTGTACTGGTAACTCCCCAAAAGAATCTGGATTGTGGTGAGGGAACAGAGAAAAAGCTCATTTAGGACCTGCACTTATGAGGGGGTAGGCAGCTGTATATCAGAGAGTAAACCTACTGAGAATAAAAACAGCTGGAGCTTGTTAAGGTAATTACTCAGGGGAAAGGATAATGTACTGAGAACTCCTCAGAAGAATCTGATTTGTGGTGAGGGGAGAGAGATAAAAGCTCATTTAGGAACGACATGAACATGCTGCGTAGGTAGCTGTTTATCAGTAAATATCTCCACTGAGATTAAGAAAAGCAGTAGCTTAATAAACTAAGTACTTCCTGGTATGGTTACTGTACTGATAACTCCCCAAAAGAATCTGGATTTTGGTGAGGGAACAGAGAAAAATGCTCATTTAGGACCTGAACTTACGAAGGGGGTAGGCAGCTGTATATCAGGGAGTAAACCTTCTGAGAATAAAAACAGCTGGAGCTTGTTAAGGTAATTACACAGGGGAAAGGATAATGTACTGGGAACTCCTCAGAAGAATCTGATTTGTGTTGAGGGGAGAGAGATAAAAGCTCATTTAGGAACGACATGAACATGCTGCGTAGGTAGCTGTTTATCAGTAAATATCTCCACTGAGATTAAGAAAAGCAGTAGCTTAATAAACTAAGTACTTCCTGGTATGGTTACTGTACTGATAACTCCCCAAAAGAATCTGGATTGTGGTGAGGGAACAGAGAAAAATGCTCATTTAGGACCTGAACTTACGAAGGGGGTAGGCAGCTGTATATCAGGGAGTAAACCTTCTGAGAATAAAAACAGCTGGAGCTTGTTAAGGTAATTACACAGGGGAAAGGATAATGTACTGGGAACTCCTCAGAAGAATCTGATTTGTGGTGAGGGGAGAGAGATAAAAGCTCATTTAGGAACAACATGAACATGCTGCGTAGGTAGCTGTTTATCAGTAAATATCTCCACTGAGATTAAGAAAAGCAGAAGCTTAATAAATTATGTACTTCCTGGTATGGTTACTGTACTGGTAACTCCCCAAAAGAATCTGGATTGTGGTGAGGGAACAGAGAAAAAAGCTCATTTAGGACCTGCACTTACGAAGGGGGTAGGCAGCTGTATATCAGAGAGTAAACCTTCAGAGAATAAAAAACAATGGAGCTTGTTAAGGTAATTACACAGGGGAAAGGACAATGTACTGGGAACTCCTCAGAAGAATCTGATTTGTGGTGAGGGGAGAGAGATAAAAGCTCATTTAGGAACGAAATGAACATGCTGCGTAGGTAGCTGTTTATCAGTAAATATCTCCACTGAGATTAAGAAAAGCAGTAGCTTAATAAATTAAGTACTTCCTGGTATGGTTACTGTACTGGTAACTCCCCAAAAGAATCTGGATTGTGGTGAGGGAACAGAGAAAAATGCTCATTTAGGACCTGCACGTACGAAGGGGGTAGGCAGCTGTATATCAGGGAGTAAACCTTCTGAGAGTAAAAACAGTTGGATCTTGTTAAGGTAATTACACAGGGGAAAGGATAATGCACTGGGAACTCCTCAGAAGAATCTGATTTGTGGTGAGTGGAGAGAGATAAAAACTCATTTAGGAACGACA
Source organism: Perognathus longimembris pacificus (assembly GCF_023159225.1). NCBI lineage: Eukaryota > Metazoa > Chordata > Mammalia > Rodentia > Heteromyidae > Perognathus > Perognathus longimembris. The sequence goes on along the minus strand of NW_025956315.1, from coordinate 6,052 downwards.
TGCACATGCTCCGTAGGTAGCGGTTTATCAGTAAATATCTCCACTGAGATTAAGAAAAGCAGTAGCTTAATAAATTAAGTACTTCCTGGTATGGTTACTATACTGGTAACTCCCCAAAAGAATCTGGATTGTGGTGAGGGAACAGAGAAAAAAGCTCCTTTAGGACCTGCCCTTACGAAGGGGGTAGGGAACTGTATATCAGGGAGTAAACCTTCTGAGAATAAAAACAGCTGGAACTTGTTAAGGTAATTACACAGGGGAAAGGATAATGTACTGGGAACTCCTCAGAAGAATCTGATTTGTGGTGAGAGGAGAGAGATTAAAGCTCATTTAGGAACGACATGAACATGCTGCGTAAGTAGCTGTTTATCCGTAAATATCTCCACTGAGATTAAGAAAAGCAGTAGCTTAATAAATTAAGTACTTCCTGGTATGGTTACTGTACTGGTAACCCCCCAAAAGAATCTGGATTGTGGGGAGGGAACAGAGAAAAAAGCTCATTTACGACCTGCACTTACGAAGGGGGTAGGCAGCTGTATATCAGGGAGTAAACCTTCTGAGAATAAAAACAGCTGGAGCTTGTTAAGGTAATTACACAGGGGAAAGGATAATGTACTGGGAACTCCTCAGAAGAATCTGATTTGTGGTGAGGGGAGAGAGATAAAAGCTCATTTAGCAACGACATGAACATGCTGCGTAGGTAGCTGTTTATCAGTAAATATCTCCACTGAGATTAAGAAAAGCTGTAGGTTAAAAAATTAAGTACTTCCTGGTATGGTTACTTTACTGGTAACTCCCCAAAAAAATCTGGATTGTGGTGAGGGAACAGAGAAAAAAGCTCATTTAGGACCTGCACTTACGAAGGGGGTAGGCAGCTGTATATCAGGGAGTAAACCTTCTGAGAATAAAAACAGCTGGAGCTTGTTAAGGTAATTACACAAGGGAAAGGATAATGTACTGGGAACTCCTCAGAAGAATCTGATTTGTGGTGAGGGGAGAGAGATAAAAGCTCATTTAGGAACGACATGAACATGCTGCGTAGGTAGCTGTTTATTAGTAAATATCTCCACTGAGATTAAGAAAAGCAGTAGCTTAATGAATTAAGTAGTTCCTGTTATGGTTACTGTACTGGTAACTCCCCAAAAGAATCTGGATTGTGGTGAGGGAACAGAGAAAAATGCTCATTTAGGACCTGCACTTACGAAGGGGGTAGGCAGCTGTATATCAGGGAGTAAACCTTCTGAGAATAAAAACAGCTGGAGCTTGTTAAGGTAATTACACAGGGGAAAGGATAATTTACTGGGAACTCCTCAGAAGAATCTGATTTGTGGTGAGGGGAGAGAGAAAAAAGCTCATTTAGGAACGACATGAACATGCTGCGTAGGTAGCTGTTTATCAGTAAATATCTCCACTGAGATTAAGAAAAGCAGTAGCTTAATAAATTAAGTACGTCCTGGTATGGTTACTGTAATGGTAACTCCCCAAAAGAATCTGGACTGTGGTGACGGAACAGAGAAAAACGCTCATATAAGACCTGCCCTTACGAATTGGGTAGGCAGCTGTATATCAGGGAGTAAACCTTCTGAGAATAAAAACAGCTGGAGCTTGTTAAGTTAATTACACAGGGGAAAGGATAATGTACTGGGAACTCCTCAGAAGAATCTGATTTTTGGTCAGGGGAGAGAGATAAAAGCTCATTTAGGAACGAAATGAACATGCTGCGAAGGTAGGTGTTTATCAGTAAATATCTCCATTGAGATTAAGAAAAGCAGTAGTGTAATAAATTAAGTACTTCCTGGTATGGTTACTGTACTGGTAACTCCCCAAAAGAATCTGGATTGTGGTGAGGGAACAGAGAAAAAGCTCATTTAGGACCTGCACTTATGAGGGGGTAGGCAGCTGTATATCAGGGAGTAAACCTTCTGAGAATAAAAACAGCTGGAGCTTGTTAAGGTAATTACTCAGGGGAAAGGATAATGTACTGAGAACTCCTCAGAAGAATCTGATTTGTGGTGAGGGGAGAGAGATAAAAGCTCATTTAGGAACGACATGAACATGCTGCGTAGGTAGCTGTTTATCAGTAAATATCTCCACTGAGATTAAGAAAAGCAGTAGCTTAATAAACTAAGTACTTCCTGGTATGGTTACTGTACTGATAACTCCCCAAAAGAATCTGGATTGTGGTGAGGGAACAGAGAAAAATGCTCATTTAAGACGTGAACTTACGAAGGGGGTAGGCAGCTGTATATCAGGGAGTAAACCTTCTGAGAATAAAAACAGCTGGAGCTTGTTAAGGTAATTACACAGGGGAAAGGATAATGTACTGGGAACTCCTCAGAAGAATCTGATTTGTGGTGAGGGGAGAGAGATAAAAGCTCATTTAGGAACAACATGAACATGCTGCGTAGGTAGCTGTTTATCAGTAAATATCTCCACTGAGATTAAGAAAAGCAGAAGCTTAATAAATTAAGTACTTCCTGGTATGGTTACTGTACTGGTAACTCCCCAAAAGAATCTGGATTGTGGTGAGGGAACAGAGAAAAAAGCTCATTTAGGACCTGCACTTTCGAAGGGGGTAGGCAGCTGTATATCAGGGAGTAAACCTTCAGAGAATAAAAACCAATGAGCTTGTTAAGGTAATTACACAGGGGAAAGGACAATGTACTGGGAACTCCTCAGAAGAATCTGATTTGTGGTGAGGGGAGAGAGATAAAAGCTCATTTAGGAACGAAATTAACATGCTGCGTAGGTAGCTGTTTATCAGTAAATATCTCCACTGAGATTAAGAAAAGCAGTAGCTTAATAAATTAAGTACTTCCTGGTATGGTTACTGTACTGGTAACTCCCCAAAAGAATCTGGATTGTGGTGAGGGAACAGAGAAAAATGCTCATTTAGGACCTGCACGTACGAAGGGGGTAGGCAGCTGTATATCAGGGTGTAAACCTTCTGAGAGTAAAAAACAGTTGGATCTTGTTAAGGTAATTACACAGGGGAACGGATAATGCACTGGGAACTCCTCAGAAGAATCTGATTTGTGGTGAGTGGAGAGAGATAAAAACTCATTTAGGAACGACATGAACATGCTGCGTAGGTAGCGGTTTATCAGTAAATATCTCCACTGAGATTAAGAAAAGCAGTAGCTTAATAAATTAAGTACTTCCTGGTATGGTTACTATACTGGTAACTCCCCAAAAGAATCTGGATTGTGGTGAGGGAACAGAGAAAAAAGCTCCTTTAGGACCTGCACTTACGAAGGGGGTAGGAGCTGTATATCAGGGAGTAAACCTTCTGAGAATAAAAACAGCTGGAGCTTATTAAGGTAATTACACAGGGGAAAGGATAATGTACTGGGAACTCCTCAGAAGAATCTGATTTGTGGTGAGGGGAGAGAGATTAAAGCTCATTTAGGAACGACATGAACATGCTGCGTAGGTAGCTGTTTATCAGTAAATATCTCCACTGAGATTAAGAAAAGCAGTAGCTTAATAAATTAAGTACTTCCTGGTATGATTACTGTACTGGTAATTCCCCAAAAGAATCTGGATTTTGGTGAGGGAACAGAGAAAAAAGCTCATTTAGGACCTGCACTTACGAAGGGGGGTAGGCAGCTGTATATCAGGGAGTAAACCTTCTGAGAATAAATACAGCGGGAGCTTGTTAAGGTAATTACACAGGGGAAAGGATAATGTACTGGGAACTCCTCAGAAGAATCTGATTTGTGGTGAGGGGAGAGAGATAAAAGCTCATTTAGGAACGACATGAACATGCTGCGTAAGTAGCTGTTTATCCGTAAATATCTCCACTGAGATTAAGAAAAGCAGTAGCTTAATAAATTAAGTACTTCCTGGTATGGTTACTGTACTGGAAAATCCCCAAAAGAATCTGGATTGTGGTGAGGGAACAGAGAAAAAAGCTCATTCAGGACCTGCACTTACGAAGGGGGTAGGCAGCTGTATATCAGGGAGTAAACCTTCTGAGAATAAAAACAGCTGGAGCTTGTTAAGGTAATTACACAGGGGAAAGGATAATGTACTGGGAACTCCTCAGAAGAATCTGATTTGTGGTGAGGGGAGAGAGATAAAAGCTCATTTAGGAACGACATGAACATGCTGCGTAGGTAGCTGTTTATCAGTAAATATCTCCACTGAGATTAAGAAAAGCAGAAGCTTAATAAATTAAGTACTTCCTGGTATGGTTACTGTACTGGTAACTCCCCAAAAGAATCTGGATTGTGGTGAGGGAACAGAGAAAAAAGCTCATTTAGGACCTGCACTTACGAAGGGGGTAGGCAGCTGTATATCAGGGAGTAAACCTTCTGAGAATAAAAACAGCTGGAGCTTGTTAAGGTAATTACACAGGGGAAAGGATAATGTACTGGGAACTCCTCAGAAGAATCTGATTTGTGGTGAGGGGAGAGAGATAAAAGCTCATTTAGGAACGACATGAACATGCTGCGTAGGTAGCTGTTTATCAGTAAATATCTCCGCTGAGATTAAGAAAAGCAGTAGCTTAATAAATTAAGTACTTCCTGGTATGGTTACTGTACTGGTAACTCCCCAAAAGAATCTGGATTGTGGGGAGGGAACAGAGAAAAAAGCTCATTTACGACCTGCACTTACGAAGGGGGTAGGCAGCTGTATATCAGGGAGTAAACCTTCTGAGAATAAAAACAGCTGGAGCTTGTTAAGGTAATTACACAGGGGAAAGGATAATGTACTGGGAACTCCTCAGAAGAATCTGATTTGTGGTGAGGGGAGAGAGATAAAAGCTCATTTAGGAACGACATGTACATGCTGCGTAGGTAGCTGTTTATCAGTAAATATCTCCACTGAGATTAAGAAAAGCTGTAGCTTAATAAATTAAGTACTTCCTGGTATGGTTACTGTACTGGTAACTCCCCAAAAGAATCTGGATTGTGGTGAGGGAACAGAGAAAAAAGCTCATTTAGGACCTGCACTTACGAAGGGGGTAGGCAGCTGTATATCAGGGAGTAAACCTTCTGAGAATAAAAACAGCTGGAGCTTGTTAAGGTAATTACACAGGGGAAAGGATAATGTACTGGGAACTCCTCAGAAGAATCTGATTTGTGGTGAGGGGAGAGAGATAAAAGCTCATTTAGGAACGACATGAACATGCTGCGTAGGTAGCTGTTTATCAGTAAATATCTCCACTGAGATTAAGAAAAGCAGTAGCTTAATAAATTAAGTACTTCCTGGTATGGTTACTGTACTGGTAACTCCCCAAAAGAATCTTGATTGTGGTGAGGGAACAGAGAAAAAAGCTCATTTAGGACCTGCACTTACGAAGGGGGTAGGCAGCTGTATATCAGGGAGTAAACCTTCTGACAATAAAAACAGCTGGAGCATGTTAAGGTAATTACACAGGGGAAAGGATAATGTACTGGGAACTCCTCAGAAGAATCTGATTTGTGGTGAGGGGAGAGAGATAAAAGCTCATTTAGGAACGACATGAACATGCTGCGTAGGTAGCTGTTTATTAGTAAATATCTCCACTGAGATTAAGAAAAGCAGTAGCTTAATGAATTAAGTACTTCCTGTTATGGTTACTGTACTGGTAACTCCCCTAAAGAATCTGGATTGTGGTGAGGGAACAGAGAAAAAAGCTCATTTAGGACCTGCACTTACGAAGGGGGTAGGCAGCTGTATATCAGGGAGTGAACCTTCTGAGAATGAAAACAGCTGGAGCTTGTTAAGGTAATTATACAGGGGAAAGGATAATGTACTGGGAACTCCTCAGAAGAATCTGATTTGTGGTGAGGCGAGAGCGATAAAAGCTCATTTAGGAACGACATAAACATGCTGCATACGTAGCTATTTATCAGTAAATATCTCCACTGTGATTAAGAAAAGCAGTAGCTTAATAAATTAAGTACTTCCTGGTATGGTTACTCTACTGGTAACTCCCCAAAAGAATCTGGATTGTGGTGAGGGAACAGAGAAAAATGCTCATTTATGACCTGCAAGTACGAAGGGGGTAGGCAGCTGTATATCAGGGAGTAAACCTTCTGAGAGTAAAAACAGCTGGAGCTTG
>NW_025956314.1:0-39576 GCF_023159225.1 Perognathus longimembris pacificus | reverse complement strand
GGAGTTCCCAGTACATTATCCTTTCCCCTGTGTAATTACCTTAACAAGCTCCAGCTGTTTTTATTCTCAGAAGGTTTACTCCCTGATATACAGCTGCCTACCCCCTTCGTAAGTGCAGGTCCTAAATGAGCTTTTTTCTCTGTTCCCTCACCACAATCCAGATTCTTTTGGGGAGTTACCAGTACAGTAACCATACCAGGAAGTACTTAATTTATTAAGCTACTGCTTTTCTTAATCTCAGTGGAGATATTTACTGATAAACAGCTACCTACGCAGCATGTTCATGTCGTTCCTAAATGAGCTTTTATCTCTCTCCCCTCACCACAAATCAGATTCTTCTGAGGAGTTCCCAGTACATTATCCTTTCCCCTGTGTAATTACCTTAACAAGCTCCAGCTGTTTTTATTCTCAGAAGGTTTACTCCCTGATATACAGCTGCCTACCCCCTTCGTAAGTGCAGGTCCTAAATGAGCTTTTTTCTCTGTTCCCTCACGACAATCCAGATTCTTTTGGGGAGTTACCAGTACAGTAACCATAGCAGGAAGTACTTAATTTATTAAGCTACTGCTTTTCTTAATCTCAGTGGAGATATTTACTGATAAACAGCTACCTATGCAGCATGTTCATGTCGTTCCTAAATGAGCTTTTATCTCTCTCCCCTCACCACAAATCAGATTCTTCTGAGGAGTTCCCAGTACATTATCCTTTCCCCTGTGTAACTACCTTAACAAGCTCCAACTGTTTTTATTCTCAGAAGGTTTACTCCCTGATATACAGCTGCCTACCCCCTTCGTAAGTGCAGGTCCTAAATGAGCTTTTTTCTCTGTTCCCTCACCACAATCCAGACTCTTTTGGGGAGTTACCAGTACAGTAACCATACAAGGAAGTACTTAATTTATTAACCTACTGCTTTTCTTAATCTCAGTGGAGATATTTACTGATAAACTGCTACCTACGCAGCATGTTCATGTCGTTCCTAAATGAGCATTTATTTCTATCCCCTCACCACAAATCAGATTCTTCTGAGGAGTTCCCAGTACATTATCCTTTCCCCTGTGTAATTACCTTAACAAGCTGCAGCTGTTTTTATTCTCAGAAGGTTTCCTCCCTGATATACAGCTGCCTACCCCCTTCGTAAGTGCAGGTCCTAAATGAGCTTTTTTCTCTGTTCCCTCACCACAATCCAGATTCTTTTGGGAGTTACGAGTACAGTAACCATACCAGGAAGTACTTAATTTATTAAGCTACTGCTTTTCTTAATCTCAGTGGAGATATTTACTGATAAACAGCTACCTACGCAGCATGTTCATGTCGTTCCTAAATGAGCTTTTATCTCTCTCCCCTCACCACAAATAAGATTCTTCTGAGGAGTTCCCAGTACATTATCCTTTCCCCTGTGTAATTACCTTAACAAGCTCCAGCTGTTTTTATTCTCAGAATGTTTACTCCCTGATATACAGCTGCCTACCCCCTTCGTAAGTGAAGGTCCTAAATGAGCTTTATTCTCTGTTCCCTCACCACAATGCAGATTCTTTTGGGGTGTTACCAGTACAGTAACCATACCAGGAAGTACTTAATTTATTAACCTACTGCTTTTCTTAATCTCAGTGGAGATATTTACTGATAAACAGCTACCTAAGTAGCATGTTCATGTCGTTCCTAAATGAGCTTTTATCTCTCTCCCCTCACCACAAATCAGATTCTTCTGAGGAGTTCCCAGTACATTATCCTTTCCCCTGTGTAATTACCTTAACAAGCTCCAGCTGTTTTTATTCTCAGAAGGTTTAGTCCCTGATATACAGCTGCCTACCCCCTTCGTAAGTGCAGGTCCTAAATGAGCTTTTTTCTCTGTTCCCTCACCACAATCCAGATTCTTTTGGGAGTTACCAGTACAGTAACCATACCAGGAAGTACTTAATTTATTAAGCTACTGCTTTTCTTAATCTCAGTGGAGATATTTACTGATAAACAGCTACCTACGCAGCATGTTCATGTCGTTCCTAAATGAGCTTTTATCTCTCTCCCCTCACCACAAATCAGATTCTTCTGAGGAGTTCCCAGTACATTATCCTTTCCCCTGTGTAATTACCTTAACAAGCTCCAGCTGTTTTTATTCTCAGAAGGTTTACTCCCTGATATACAGCTGCCTACCGCCTTCGTAAGTGCAGGTCCTAAATGAGCTTTTTTCTCTGTTCCCTCACGACAATCCAGATTCTTTTGGGGAGTTACCAGTACAGTAACCATAGAAGGAAGTACTTAATTTATTAAGCTACTGCTTTTCTTAATCTCAGTGGAGATATTTACTGATAAACAGCTACCTACGCAGCATGTTCATGTCGTTCCTAAATGAGCTTTTATCTCTCTCCCCTCACCACAAATCAGATTCTTCTGAGGAGTTCCCAGTACATTATCCTTTCCCCTGTGTAATTACCTTAACAAGCTCCAGCTGTTTTTATTCTCAGAAGGTTTACTCCCTGATATACAGCTGCCTACCCCCTTCGTAAGTGCAGGTCCTAAATGAGCTTTTTTCTCTGTTCCCTCACCACAATCCAGATTCTTTTGGGGAGTTACCAGTACAGTAACCATACCAGGAAGTACTTAATTTATTAACCTACTGCTTTTCTTAATCTCAGTGGAGATATTTACTGATAAACAGCTACCTACGCAGCATGTTCATGTCGTTCCTAAATGAGCTTTTATCTCTGCTCCCCTCACCACAAATCAGATTCTTCTGAGGAGTTCCCAGTACATTATCCTTTCCCCTGTGTAATTACCTTAACAAGCTGCAGCTGTTTTTATTCTCAGAAGCTTTACTCCCTGATATACAGCTGCCTACCCCCTTCGTAAGTGCAGGTCCTAAATGAGCTTTTTTCTCTGTTCCCTCACCACAATCCAGATTCTTTGGGGAGTTACCAGTACAGTAACCATACCAGGAAGTACTTAATTTATTAAGCTACTGCTTTTCTAAAGCTCAGTGGAGATATTTACTGATAAACAGCTACCTACGCAGCATGTTCATGTCGTTCCTAAATGAGCTTTTATCTCTCTCCCCTCACCACAAATCTGATTCTTCTGAGGAGTTCCCAGTACTTTATCCTTTCTCCTGTGTAATTACCTTAACAAGCTCCAGCTGTTTTTATTCTCAGAAGGTTTACTCCCTGATATACAGCTGCCTACCCCCTTCGTAAGTGCAGGTCCTAATTGAGCTTTTTTCTCTGTTCCCTCACCACAATCCAGATTCTTTTGGGGAGTTACCAGTACAGTAACCATACCAGGAAGTACTTAATTTATTAAGCTACTGCTTTTCTTAATCTCAGTGGAGATATTTACTGATAAACAGCTACCTACGCAGCATGTTCATGTCGTTCCTAAATGAGCTTTTATCTCTCTCCCCTCACCACAAATCAGATTCTTCTGAGGAGTTCCCAGTACATTATCCTTTCCCCTGTGTAATTACCTTAACAAGCTCCAGCTGTTTTTATTCTCAGAATGTTTACTCCCTGATATACAGCTGCCTACCCCCTTCGTAAGTGCAGGTCCTAAATGAGCTTTTTTCTCTGTTCCCTCACCACAATCCAGATTCTTTTGGGGTGTTACCAGTACAGTAAACATACCAGGAAGTACTTAATTTATTAACCTACTGCTATTCTTAATCTCAGTGGAGATATTTACTGATAAACAGCTACCTAAGTAGCATGTTCATGTCGTTCCTAAATGAGCTTTTATCTCTCTCCCCTCACCACAAATCAGATTCTTCTGAGGAGTTCCCAGTACATTATCCTTTCCCCTGTGTAATTACCTTAACAAGCTCCAGCTGTTTTTATTCTCAGAAGGTTTAGTCCCTGATATACAGCTGCCTACCCCCTTCGTAAGTGCAGGTCCTAATTGAGCTTTTTTCTCTGTTCGCTCACCACAATCCAGATTCTTTTGGGGAGTTACCAGTACAGTAACCATACCAGGAAGTACTTAATTTATTAAGCTACTGCTTTTCTTAATCTCAGTGGAGATATTTACTGATAAACAGCTACCTACGCAGCATATTCATGTCGTTCATAAATGAGCTTTTATCTCTCTCCCCTCACCACAAATCAGAATCTTCTGAGGAGTTCCCAGTACATTATCCTTTCCCCTGTGTAATTACCTTAACAAGCTGCATCTGTTTTTATTCTCAGAAGCTTTACTCCCTGATATACAGCTGCCTACCCCCTTCGTAAGTGCAGGTCCTAAATGAGCTTTTTTCTCTGTTCCCTCACCACAATCCAGATTCTTTTGGGGAGTTACCAGTACAGTAACCATACCAGGAAGTACTTAATTTATTAACCTACTGCTTTTCTTAATCTCAGTGGAGATATTTACTGATAAACAGCTACCTAAGTAGCATGTTCATGTCGTTCCTAAATGAGCTTTTATCTCTCTCCCCTCACCACAAATCAGATTCTTCTGAGGAGTTCCCAGTACATTGTCCTTTCCCCTGTTAAATTACCTTAACAAGCTCCAGCTGTTTTTATTCTCAGAAGGTTTAGTCCCTGATATACAGCTGCCTACCCCCTTCGTAAGTGCAGGTCCTAAATGAGCTTTTTTCTCTGTTCCCTCACCACAATCCAGATTCTTTTGGGGAGTTACCAGTACAGTAACCATACCAGGAAGTACTTAATTTATTAACCTACTGCTTTTCTTAATCTCAGTGGAGATATTTACTGATAAACAGCTACCTACGCAGCATGTTCATGTCGTTCCTAAATGAGCTTTTATCTCTCTCCCCTCACCACAAATCAGATTCTTCTGAGGAGTTCCCAGTACATTATCCTTTCCCCTGTGTAATTACCTTAACAAGCTGCAGCTGTTTTTATTCTCAGAAGCTTTACTCCCTGATATACAGCTGCCTACCCCCTTCGTAAGTGCAGGTCCTAAATGAGCTTTTTTCTCTGTTCCCTCACCACAATCCAGATTCTTTTGGGGAGCTACCAGTACAGTAACCATACCAGGAAGTACTTAATTTATTAAGCTACTGATTTTCTAAAGCTCAGTGGAGATATTTACTGATAAACAGCTACCTACGCAGCATGTTCATGTCGTTCCTAAATGAGCTTTTATCTCTCTCCCCTCACCACAAATCAGATTCTTCTGAGGAGTTCCCAGTACTTTATCCTTTCTCCTCTGTAATTACCTTAACAAGCTCCAGCTGTTTTTATTCTCAGAAGGTTTACTCCCTGATATACAGCTGCCTACCCCCTTCGTAAGTGCAGGTCCTAAATGAGCTTTTTTCTCTGTTCCCTCACCACAATCCAGATTCTTTTGGGGAGTTACCAGTACAGTAACCATACAAGGAAGTACTTAATTTATTAACCTACTGCTTTTCTTAATCTCAGTGGAGGTATTTACTGATAAACAGCTACCTAAGTAGCATGTTCATGTCGTTCCTAAATGAGCTTTTATCTCTCTCCCTCACCACAAATCAGATTCTTCTGAGGAGTTCCCAGTACATTATCCTTTCCCCTGTGTAATTACCTTAACAAGCTCCAGCTGTTTTTATTCTCAGAAGGTTTAGTCCCTGATATACAGCTGCCTACCCCCTTCGTAAGTGCAGGTCCTAAATGAGCTTTTTTCTCTGTTCCCTGACCACAATCCAGATTCTTTTGGGGAGTTACCAGTACAGTAACCATACCAGGAAGTACTTAATTTATTAAGCTACTGCTTTTCTTAATCTCAGTGGAGATATTTACTGATAAACAGCTACCTACGCAGCATGTTCATGTCGTTCCTAAATGAGCTTTTATCTCTCTCCCCTCACCACAAATCATATTCTTCTGAGGAGTTCCCAGTACTTTATCCTTTCTCCTGTGTAATTACCTTAACAAGCTCCAGCTCTTTTTATTCTCAGAAGGTTTACTCCCTGATATACAGCTGCCTACCCCCTTCGTAAGTGCAGGTCCTAAATGAGCTTTTTTCTCTGTTCCCTCACCACAATCCAGATTCTTTTGGGGAGTTACCAGTACAGTAACCATAGCAGGAAGTACTTAATTTATTAAGCTACTGCTTTTCTTAATCTCAGTGGAGATATTTACTGATAAACAGCTACCTACGCAGCATGTTCATGTCGTTCCTAAATGAGCTTTTTATCTCTCTCCCCTCACCACAAATCAGATTCTTCTGAGGAGTTCCCAGTACATTATCCTTTCCCCTGTGTAATTACCTTAACAAGCTCCAGCTGTTTTTATTCTCAGAAGGTTTACTCCCTGATATACAGCTGCCTACCCCCTTCGTAAGTGCAGGTCCTAAATGAGCTTTTTTCTCTGTTCCCTCACCAAAATCCAGATTCTTTTGGGGAGTTACCAGTACAGTAACCATACCAGGAAGTACTTAATTTATTAAGCTACTGCTTTTCTTAATCTCAGTGGAGATATTTACTGATAAACAGCTACCTACGCAGCATGTTCATGTCGTTCCTAAATGAGCTTTTATCTCTCTCCCCTCACCACAAATCAGATTCTTCTGAGGAGTTCCCAGTACATTATCCTTTCCCCTGTGTAATTACCTTAACAAGCTGCATCTGTTTTTATTCTCTGAAGGTTTACTCCCTGATATACAGCTGCCTACCCCCTTCGTAAGTGCAGGTCCTAAATGAGCTTTTTTCTCTGTTCCCTCACCACAATCCAGATTCTTTTGGGGAGTTACCAGTACAGTAACCATACCAGGAAGTACTTAATTTATTAAGCTACTGCTTTTCTAAAGCTCAGTGGAGATATTTACTGATAAACAGCTACTACGCAGCATGTTCATGTCGTTCCTAAATGAGCTTTTATCTCTCTCCCCTCACCACAAATCAGATTCTTCTGAGGAGTTCCCAGTACTTTATCCTTTCTCCTGTGTAATTACCTTAACAAGCTCCAGCTGTTTTTATTCTCAGAAGGTTTACTCCCTGATATACAGCTGCCTACCCCCTTCGTAAGTGCAGGTCCTAATTGAGCTTTTTTCTCTGTTCCCTCACCACAATCCAGATTCTTTTGGGGAGTTACCAGTGCAGTAACCATACCAGGAAGTACTTAATTTATTAAGCTACTGCTTTTCTTAATCTCAGTGGAGATATTTACTGATAAACAGCTACCTACGCAGCATGTTCATGTCGTTCCTAAATGAGCTTTTATCTCTCTCCCCTCACCACAAATCAGATTCTTCTGAGGAGTTCCCAGTACATTATCCTTTCCCCTGTGTAATTACCTAACAAGCTCAGGCTGTTTTTATTCTCAGAAGGTTTACTCCCTGATATACAGCTGCCTACCCCCTTCGTAAGTGAAGGTCCTAAATGAGCTTTTTTCTCTGTTCCCTCACCACAATCCAGATTCTTTTGGGGTGTTACCAGTACAGTAATCATACCAGGAATTACTTAATTTATTAACCTACTGCTTTTCTTAATCTCAGTGGAGATATTTACTGATAAACAGCTACCTAAGTAGCATGTTCATGTCGTTCCTAAATGAGCTTTTATCTCTCTCCCCTCACCACAAATCAGATTCTTCTGAGGAGTTCCCAGTACATTATCCTTTCCCCTGTGTAATTACGTTAACAAGCTCCAGCTGTTTTTTATTCTCAGAAGGTTTAGTCCCTGATATACTGCTGCCTATCCCTTCTTAAGTGCAGGTCCTAAATGAGCTTTTTTCTCTGTTCCCTCACCACAATCCTGATTCTTTTGGGGAGTTACCAGTACAGTAACCATACCAGGAAGTACTTAATTTATTAAGCTACTGCTTTTCTTAATCTCAGTGGAGATATTTACTGATAAACAGCTACCTACGCAGCATGTTCATGTCGTTCCTAAATGAGCTTTTATCTCTCTCCCCTCACCACAAATCAGATTCTTCTGAGGAATTCCCAGTACATTATCCTTTCCCCTGTGTAATTACCTTAACAAGCTGCAGCTGTTTTTATTCTCAGAAGGTTTAGTCCCTGATATACAGCTGCCTACCCCCTTCGTAAGTGCAGGTCCTAAATGAGCTTTTTTCTCTGTTCCCTCACCACAATCCAGATTCTTTTGGGGAGCTACCAGTACAGTAACCATACCAGTAAGTACTTAATTTATTAAGCTACTGATTTTCTAAATCTCAGTGGAGATATTTACTGATAAACAGCTACCTACGCAGCATGTTCATGTCGTTCATAAATGAGCTTTTATCTCTCTCCCCTCACCACAAATCAGATTCTTCTGAGGAGTTCCCAGTACATTATCCTTTCCCCTGTGTAATTACCTTAACAAGCTCCAGCTGTTTTTATTCTCAGAAGGTTTACTCCCTGATATACAGCTGCCTACCCCCTTCGTAAGTGCAGGTCCTAAATGAGCTTTATTCTCTGTTCCCTCACCACAATCCAGATTCTTTTGGGGTGTTACCAGTACAGTAACCATACCAGGAAGTACTTAATTTATTAACCTACTGCTTTTCTTAATCTCAGTGGAGATATTTACTGATAAACAGCTACCTAAGTAGCATGTTCATGTCGTTCCTAAATGAGCTTTAATCTCTCTCCCCTCACCACAAATCAGATTCTTCTGAGGAGTTCCCAGTACATTATCCTTTCCCCTGTGTAATTACCTTAACAAGCTCCAGCTGTTTTTATTCTCAGAAGGTTTACTCCCTGATATACAGCTGCCTACCCCCTTCGTAAGTGCAGGTCCTAAATGAGCTTTTTTCTCTGTTCCCTCACCACAATCCAGATTCTTTTGGGAGTTACCAGTACAGTAACCATACCAGGAAGTACTTAATTTATTAAGCTACTGCTTTTCTTAATCTCAGTGGAGATATTTACTGATAAACAGCTACCTACGCAGCATGTTCATGTCGTTCCTAAATGAGCTTTTATCTCTCTCCCCTCACCACAAATCAGATTCTTCTGAGGAGTTCCCAGTACATTATCCTTTCCCCTGTGTAATTACCTTAACAAGCTCCAGCTGTTTTTATTCTCAGAAGGTTTACTCCCTGATATACAGCTGCCTACCCCCTTCGTAAGTGCAGGTCCTAAATGAGCTTTTTTCTCTGTTCCCTCACGACAATCCAGATTCTTTTGGGGAGTTACCAGTACAGTAACCATAGCAGGAAGTACTTAATTTATTAAGCTACTGCTTTTCTTAATCTCAGTGGAGATATTTACTGATAAACAGCTACCTATGCAGCATGTTCATGTCGTTCCTAAATGAGCTTTTATCTCTCTCCCCTCACCACAATCAGATTCTTCTGAGGAGTTCCCAGTACATTATCCTTTCCCCTGTGTAATTACCTTAACAAGCTCCAACTGTTTTTATTCTCAGAAGGTATACTCCCTGATATACAGCTGCCTACCCCCTTCGTAAGTGCAGGTCCTAAATGAGCTTTTTTCTTTGTTCCCTCACCACAATCCAGATTCTTTTGGGGAGTTACCAGTACAGTAACCATACAAGGAAGTACTTAATTTATTAACCTACTGCTTTTCTTAATCTCAGTGGAGATATTTACTGATAAACTGCTACCTACGCAGCATGTTCATGTCGTTCCTAAATGAGCTTTTATCTCTATCCCCTCACCACAAATCAGATTCTTCTGAGGAGTTCCCAGTACATTATCCTTTCCCCTGTGTAATTACCTTAACAAGCTGCAGCTGTTTTTATTCTCAGAAGGTTTCCTCCCTGATATACAGCTGCCTACCCCCTTCGTAAGTGCAGGTCCTAAATGAGCTTTTTTCTCTGTTCCCTCACCACAATCCAGATTCTTTTGGGGAGTTACCAGTACAGTAACCATACCAGGAAGTACTTAATTTATTAAGCTACTGCTTTTCTTAATCTCAGTGGAGATATTTACTGATAAACAGCTACCTACGCAGCATGTTCATGTCGTTCCTAAATGAGCTTTTATCTCTCTCCCCTCACCACAAATCAGATTCTTCTGAGGAGTTCCCAGTACATTATCCTTTCCCCTGTGTAATTACCTTAACAAGCTCAGGCTGTTTTTATTCTCAGAAGGTTTACTCCCTGATATACAGCTGCCTACCCCCTTCGTAAGTGAAGGTCCTAAATGAGCTTTTTTCTCTGTTCCCTCACCACAATCCAGATTCTTTTGGGGTGTTACCAGTACAGTAATCATACCAGGAATTACTTAATTTATTAACCTACTGCTTTTCTTAATCTCAGTGGAGATATTTACTGATAAACAGCTACCTAAGTAGCATGTTCATGTCGTTCCTAAATGAGCTTTTATCTCTCTCCCCTCACCACAAATCAGATTCTTCTGAGGAGTTCCCAGTACATTATCCTTTCCCCTGTGTAATTACGTTAACAAGCTCCAGCTGTTTTTATTCTCAGAAGGTTTAGTCCCTGATATACTGCTGCCTATCCCCTTCTTAAGTGCAGGTCCTAAATGAGCTTTTTTCTCTGTTCCCTCACCACAATCCTGATTCTTTTGGGGAGTTACCAGTACAGTAACCATACCAGGAAGTACTTAATTTATTAAGCTACTGCTTTTCTTAATCTCAGTGGAGATATTTACTGATAAACAGCTACCTACGCAGCATGTTCATGTCGTTCCTAAATGAGCTTTTATCTCTCTCCCCTCACCACAAATCAGATTCTTCTGAGGAATTCCCAGTACATTATCCTTTCCCCTGTGTAATTACCTTAACAAGCTGCAGCTGTTTTTATTCTCAGAAGGTTTAGTCCCTGATATACAGCTGCCTACCCCCTTCGTAAGTGCAGGTCCTAAATGAGCTTTTTTCTCTGTTCCCTCACCACAATCCAGATTCTTTTGGGGAGCTACCAGTACAGTAACCATACCAGTAAGTACTTAATTTATTAAGCTACTGATTTTCTAAATCTCAGTGGAGATATTTACTGATAAACAGCTACCTACGCAGCATGTTCATGTCGTTCATAAATGAGCTTTTATCTCTCTCCCCTCACCACAAATCAGATTCTTCTGAGGAGTTCCCAGTACATTATCCTTTCCCCTGTGTAATTACCTTAACAAGCTCAGCTGTTTTTATTCTCAGAAGGTTTACTCCCTGATATACAGCTGCCTACCCCCTTCGTAAGTGCAGGTCCTAAATGAGCTTTATTCTCTGTTCCCTCACCACAATCCAGATTCTTTTGGGGTGTTACCAGTACAGTAACCATACCAGGAAGTACTTAATTTATTAACCTACTGCTTTTCTTAATCTCAGTGGAGATATTTACTGATAAACAGCTACCTAAGTAGCATGTTCATGTCGTTCCTAAATGAGCTTTAATCTCTCTCCCCTCACCACAAATCAGATTCTTCTGAGGAGTTCCCAGTACATTATCCTTTCCCCTGTGTAATTACCTTAACAAGCTCCAGCTGTTTTTATTCTCAGAAGGTTTACTCCCTGATATACAGCTGCCTACCCCCTTCGTAAGTGCAGGTCCTAAATGAGCTTTTTTCTCTGTTCCCTCACCACAATCCAGATTCTTTTGGGGAGTTACCAGTACAGTAACCATACCAGGAAGTACTTAATTTATTAAGCTACTGCTTTTCTTAATCTCAGTGGAGATATTTACTGATAAACAGCTACCTACGCAGCATGTTCATGTCGTTCCTAAATGAGCTTTTATCTCTCTCCCCTCACCACAAATCAGATTCTTCTGAGGAGTTCCCAGTACATTATCCTTTCCCCTGTGTAATTACCTTAACAAGCTCCAGCTGTTTTTATTCTCAGAAGGTTTACTCCCTGATATACAGCTGCCTACCCCCTTCGTAAGTGCAGGTCCTAAATGAGCTTTTTTCTCTGTTCCCTCACGACAATCCAGATTCTTTTGGGGAGTTACCAGTACAGTAACCATAGCAGGAAGTACTTAATTTATTAAGCTACTGCTTTTCTTAATCTCAGTGGAGATATTTACTGATAAACAGCTACCTATGCAGCATGTTCATGTCGTTCCTAAATGAGCTTTTATCTCTCTCCCCTCACCACAAATCAGATTCTTCTGAGGAGTTCCCAGTACATTATCCTTTCCCCTGTGTAATTACCTTAACAAGCTCCAACTGTTTTTATTCTCAGAAGGTATACTCCCTGATATACAGCTGCCTACCCCCTTCGTAAGTGCAGGTCCTAAATGAGCTTTTTTCTCTGTTCCCTCACCACAATCCAGATTCTTTTGGGGAGTTACCAGTACAGTAACCATACAAGGAAGTACTTAATTTATTAACCTACTGCTTTTCTTAATCTCAGTGGAGATATTTACTGATAAACTGCTACCTACGCAGCATGTTCATGTCGTTCCTAAATGAGCTTTTATCTCTATCCCCTCACCACAAATCAGATTCTTCTGAGGAGTTCCCAGTACATTATCCTTTCCCCTGTGTAATTACCTTAACAAGCTGCAGCTGTTTTTATTCTCAGAAGGTTTCCTCCCTGATATACAGCTGCCTACCCCCTTCGTAAGTGCAGGTCCTAAATGAGCTTTTTTCTCTGTTCCCTCACCACAATCCAGATTCTTTTGGGGAGTTACCAGTACAGTAACCATACCAGGAAGTACTTAATTTATTAAGCTACTGCTTTTCTTAATCTCAGTGGAGATATTTACTGATAAACAGCTACCTACGCAGCATGTTCATGTCGTTCCTAAATGAGCTTTTATCTCTCTCCCCTCACCACAAATCAGATTCTTCTGAGGAGTTCCCAGTACATTATCCTTTCCCCTGTGTAATTACCTTAACAAGCTCCAGCTGTTTTTATTCTCAGAATGTTTACTCCCTGATATACAGCTGCCTACCCTCTTCGTAAGTGAAGGTCCTAAATGAGCTTTATTCTCTGTTCCCTCACCACAATGCAGATTCTTTTGGGGTGTTACCAGTACAGTAACCATACCAGGAAGTACTTAATTTATTAACCTACTGCTTTTCTTAATCTCAGTGGAGATATTTACTGATAAACAGCTACCTAAGTAGCATGTTCATGTCGTTCCTAAATGAGCTTTTATCTCTCTCTCCTCACCACAAATCAGATTCTTCTGAGGAGTTCCCAGTACATTATCCTTTCCCCTGTGTAATTACCTTAACAAGCTCCAGCTGTTTTTATTCTCAGAAGGTTTAGTCCCTGATATACAGCTGCCTAACCCCTTCGTAAGTGAAGGTCCTAAATGAGCTTTTTTCTCTGTTCCCTCACCACAATCCAGATTCTTTTGGGGAGTTACCAGTACAGTAACCATACCAGGAAGTACTTAATTTATTAAGCTACTGCTTTTCTTAATCTCAGTGGAGATATTTACTGATAAACAGCTACCTACGCAGCATGTTCATGTCGTTCCTAAATGAGCTTTTATCTCTCTCCCCTCACCACAAATCAGATTCTTCTGAGGAGTTCCCAGTACATTATCCTTTCCCCTGTGTAATTACCTTAACAAACTGCAGCTGTTTTTATTCTCAGAAGCTTTACTCCCTGATATACAGCTGCCTACCCCCTTCGTAAGTGCAGGTCCTGAATGAGCTTTTTTCTCTGTTCCCTCACCACAATCCAGATTCTTTTGGGGAGTTACCAGTACAGTAACCATACCAGGAAGTACTTAATTTATTAAGCTACTGCTTTTCTAAAGCTCAGTGGGATATTTACTGATAAACAGCTACCTACGCAGCATGTTCATGTCGTTCCTAAATGAGCTTTTATCTCTCTCCCCTCACCACAAATCAGATTCTTCTGAGGAGTTCCCAGTACTTTATCCTTTCTCCTGTGTAATTACCTTAACAAGCTCCAGCTGTTTTTATTCTCAGAAGGTTTACTCCCTGATATACAGCTGCCTACCCCCTTCGTAAGTGCAGGTCCTAAATGAGCTTTTTTCTCTGTTCCCTCACTACAATCCAGATTCTTTTGGGGAGTTACCAGTACAGTAACCATACCAGGAAGTACTTAATTTATTAAGCTACTGCTTTTCTTAATCTCAGTGGAGATATTTACTGATAAACAGCTACCTACGCAGCATGTTCATGTCGTTCCTAAATGAGCTTTTATCTCTCTCCCCTCACCACAAATTAGATTCTTCTGAGGAGTTCCCAGTACATTATCCTTTCCCCTGTGTAATTACCTTAACAAGCTCCAGCTGTTTTTATTCTCAGAAGCTTTTCTCCCTGATATACAGCTGCCTACCCCCTTCGTAAGTGCAGGTCCTAAATGAGCTTTTTTCTCTGTTCCCTCACCACAATCCAGATTCTTTTGGGGAGTTACCAGTACAGTAACCATACCAGGAAGTACTTAATTTATTAAGCTACTGCTTTTCTTAATATCAGTGGAGATATTTACTGATAAACAGCTACCTACGCCGCATGTTCATGTCGTTCCTAAATGAGCTTTTATCTCTCTCCCCTCACCACAAATCAGATTCTTCTGAGGAGTTCCCAGTACATTATCCTTTCCCCTGTGTAATTACCTTAACAAGCTCCAACTGTTTTTATTCTCAGAAGGTTTACTCCCTGATATACAGCTGCCTACCCCCTTCGTAAGTGCAGGTCCTAAATGAGCTTTTTTCTCTGTTCCCTCACCACAATCCAGATTCTTTTGGGGAGTTACCAGTACAGTAACCATACCAGGAAGTACTTAATTTATTAAGCTACTGCTTTTCTTAATCTCAGTGGAGATATTTACTGATAAACAGCTACCTACGCAGCATGTTCATGTCGTTCCTAAATGAGCTTTTATCTCTCTCCCCTCACCACAAATCAGATTCTTCTGAGGAGTTCCCAGTACATTGTCCTTTCCCCTGTGTAATTACCTTAACAAGCTGCAGCTGTTTTTATTCTCAGAAGCTTTACTCCCTGATAGACAGCTGCCTACCCCCTTCGTAAGTGCAGGTCCTAAATGAGCTTTTTTCTCTGTTCCCTCACCACAATCCAGATTCTTTTGGGGAGTTACCAGTACAGTAACCATACCAGGAAGTACTTAATTTATTAAGCTACTGCTTTTCTTAATCTCAGTGGAGATATTTACTGATAAACAGCTACATACGCAGCATGTTCATGTCGTTCCTAAATGAGCTTTTATCTCTCTCCCCTCACCACAAATCAGATTCTTCTGAGGAGTTCCCAGTACATTATCCTTTCCCCTGTGTAATTACCTTAACAAGATGCAGCTGTTTTTATTCTCAGAAGCTTTACTCCCTGATATACAGCTGCCTACCCCCTTCGTAAGTGCAGGTCCTAAATGAGCTTTTTTCTCTGTTCCCTCACCACAATCCAGATTCTTTTGGGGAGTTACCAGTACAGTAACCATACCAGGAAGTACTTAATTTATTAAGCTACTGCTTTTCTTAATCTCAGTGGAGATATTTACTGATAAACAGCTACCTACGCAGCATGTTCATGTCGTTCCTAAATGAGCTTTTATCTCTCTCCCCTCACCACAAATCAGAATCTTCTGAGGAGTTCCCAGTACATTATCCTTTCCCCTGTGTAATTACCTTAACAAGCTCCAGCTGTTTTTATTCTCAGAAGGTTTACTCACTGATATACAGCTGCCTACCCCCTTCGTAAGTGTAGGTCCTAAATGAGCTTTTTTCTCTGTTCCCTCACCAAAATCCAGATTCTTTTGGGGAGTTACCAGTACAGTAACCATACCAGGAAGTACTTAATTTATTAAGCTACTGCTTTTCTTAATCTCAGTGGAGATATTTACTGATAAACAGCTACCTACGCAGCATGTTCATGTCGTTCCTAAATGAGCTTTTATCTCTCTCCCCTCACCACAAATCAGATTCTTCTGAGGAATTCCCAGTACATTATCCTTTCCCCTGTGTAATAACCTTAACAAGCTCCAGCTGTTTTTATTCTCAGAAGGTTTACTCCCTGATATACAGCTGCCTAACCCCTTCGTAAGTGCAGGTCCTAAATGAGCTTTTTTCTCTGTTCCCTCAACACAATCCAGATTCTTTTGGGGAGTTACCAGTACAGTAACCATACCAGGAAGTACTTAATTTATTAAGCTACTGCTTTTCTTAATCTCAGTGGAGATATTTACTCATAAACAGCTACCTACGCAGCATGTTCATGTCGTTCCTAAATGAGCTTTTATCTCTCTCCCCTCACCACAAATCAGATTCTTCTGAGGAGTTCCCAGTACATTATCCTTTCCCCTGTGTAATTATCTTAACAAGCTGCAGCTGTTTTTATTCTCAGAAGCTTTACTCCCTGATATACAGCTGCCTACCCCCTTCGTAAGTGCAGGTCCTAAATGAGCTTTTTTCTCTGTTCCCTCACCACAATCCAGATTCTTTTGGGGAGTTACCAGTACAGTAACCATACCAGGAAGTACTTAATTTATTAAGCTACTGCTTTTCTTAATCTCAGTGGAGATATTTACTGATAAACAGCTACCTACGCAGCATGTTCATGTCGTTCCTAAATGAGCTTTTATCTCTCTCCCCTCACCACAAATCAGATTCTTCTGAGGAATTCCCAGTACATTATCCTTTCCCCTGTGTAATTACCTTAACAAGCTCCAGCTGTTTTTATTCTCAGAAGGTATACTCCCTGATATACAGCTGCCTACCCCCTTCGTAAGGGCAGGTCGTAAATGAGCTTTTATCTCTCTCCCCTCACCACAAATGAGATTCTTCTGAGGAGTTCCCAGTACATTATCCTTTCCACTGTGTAATTACCTTAACAAGCTCCAGCTGTTTTTATTCTCAGAAGGTATGCTCCCTGATATACAGCTGCCTACCCCCTTCGTAAGGGCAGGTCGTAAATGAGCTTTTATCTCTCTCCCCTCACCACAAATCAGATTCTTCTGAGGAGTTCCCAGTACATTATCCTTTCCCCTGTGTAATTACCTTAACAAGCTCCAGCTGTTTTTATTCTCAGAAGGTATACTCCCTGATATACAGCTGCCTACCCCCTTCGTAAGTGCAGGTCCTAAATGAGCTTTTTTCTCTCTCCCCTCCCCACAAATCAGATTCTTCTGAGGAGTTCCCAGTACATTATCCTTTCCCCTGTGTAATTACCTTAACAAGCTCCAGCTGTTTTTTTTCTCAGAAGGTTTACTCCCTGATATACCGCTGCCTACCCCCTTCGTAAGTGCAGGTCCTAAATGAGCTTTGTTCTCTCTTCCCTCACCACAATCCAGATACTTTTGGGGAGTTACCAGTACAGTAACCATACCAGGAATTACTTAATTTATTAAACTACTGCTTTTCTTAATCTCAGTGGAGATATTTACTGATAAACAGCTACCTACGCAGCATGTTCATGTCGTTCCTAAATGAGCTTTTATCTCTCTCCCCTCACCACAAATCAGATTCTTCTGAGGAGTTCCCAGTACATTATCCTTTCCCCTGTGTAATTACCTTAACAAGCTCCAGCTGTTTTTATTCTCAGAAGGTTTACTCCCTGATATACAGCTGCCTACCCCCTTCGTAAGTGCAGGTCCTAAATGAGCTTTTTTCTCTGTTCCCTCACCACAATCCAGATTCTTTGGGGAGTTACCAGTACAGTAACAATACCAGGAAGTACTTAATTTATTAAGCTACTGCTTTTCTTAATCTCAGTGGAGATATGTACTGAGAAACAGCTACCTACGCAGCATGTTCATGTCGTTCCTAAATGAGCTTTTATCTCTCTCCCCTCACCACCATTCAGATTCTTCTGAGGAGTTCCCAGTACATTATCATTTCCCCTGTGTAATTACCTTAACAAACTCCAGCTGTTTTTATTCTCAGAAGGTTTAATCCCTGATATACGGCTGCCTACCCCCTTCGTAAGTGCAGGTCCTAAATGAGCATTTTTCTCTGTTCCTTTACCACAATCCAGATTCTTTTGGGGAGTTACCAGTACAGTAACCATACCAGGAAGTACTTAATTTATTAAGCTACTGCTTTTCTTAATCTCAGTGGAGATATTTACTGATAAAGAGCTACCTACGCAGCATGTTCATGTCGTTCCTAAATGCGGTTTTATCTCTCTGCCCTCACCACAAATCAGATTCTTCTGAGGAGTTCCCAGTACATTATCCTTTCCCCTGTGTAATTACCTTAACAAGATGCAGCTGTTTTTATTCTCAGAAGCTTTACTCCCTGATATACAGCTGCCTACCCCCTTCGTAAGTGCAGGTCCTAAATGAGCTTTTTTCTCTGTTCCCTCACCACAATCCAGATTCTTTTGGGGAGTTACCAGTACAGTAACCATACCAGGAAGTACTTAATTTATTAAGCTACTGCTTTTCTTAATCTCAGTGGAGATATTTACTGATAAACAGCTACCTACGCAGCATGTTCATGTCGTTCCTAAATGAGCTTTTATCTCTCTCCCCTCACCACAAATCAGAATCTTCTGAGGAGTTCCCAGTACATTATCCTTTCCCCTGTGTAATTACCTTAACAAGCTCCAGCTGTTTTTATTCTCAGAAGGTTTACTCACTGATATACAGCTGCCTACCCCCTTCGTAAGTGTAGGTCCTAAATGAGCTTTTTTCTCTGTTCCCTCACCAAAATCCAGATTCTTTTGGGGAGTTACCAGTACAGTAACCATACCAGGAAGTACTTAATTTATTAAGCTACTGCTTTTCTTAATCTCAGTGGAGATATTTACTGATAAACAGCTACCTACGCAGCATGTTCATGTCGTTCCTAAATGAGCTTTTATCTCTCTCCCCTCACCACAAATCAGATTCTTCTGAGGAATTCCCAGTACATTATCCTTTCCCCTGTGTAATAACCTTAACAAGCTCCAGCTGTTTTTATTCTCAGAAGGTTTACTCCCTGATATACAGCTGCCTAACCCCTTCGTAAGTGCAGGTCCTAAATGAGCTTTTTTCTCTGTTCCCTCAACACAATCCAGATTCTTTTGGGGAGTTACCAGTACAGTAACCATACCAGGAAGTACTTAATTTATTAAGCTACTGCTTTTCTTAATCTCAGTGGAGATATTTACTCATAAACAGCTACCTACGCAGCATGTTCATGTCGTTCCTAAATGAGCTTTTATCTCTCTCCCCTCACCACAAATCAGATTCTTCTGAGGAGTTCCCAGTACATTATCCTTTCCCCTGTGTAATTATCTTAACAAGCTGCAGCTGTTTTTATTCTCAGAAGCTTTACTCCCTGATATACAGCTGCCTACCCCCTTCGTAAGTGCAGGTCCTAAATGAGCTTTTTTCTCTGTTCCCTCACCACAATCCAGATTCTTTTGGGGAGTTACCAGTACAGTAACCATACCAGGAAGTACTTAATTTATTAAGCTACTGCTTTTCTTAATCTCAGTGGAGATATTTACTGATAAACAGCTACCTACGCAGCATGTTCATGTCGTTCCTAAATGAGCTTTTATCTCTCTCCCCTCACCACAAATCAGATTCTTCTGAGGAATTCCCAGTACATTATCCTTTCCCCTGTGTAATTACCTTAACAAGCTCCAGCTGTTTTTATTCTCAGAAGGTATACTCCCTGATATACAGCTGCCTACCCCCTTCGTAAGGGCAGGTCGTAAATGAGCTTTTATCTCTCTCCCCTCACCACAAATGAGATTCTTCTGAGGAGTTCCCAGTACATTATCCTTTCCACTGTGTAATTACCTTAACAAGCTCCAGCTGTTTTTATTCTCAGAAGGTATGCTCCCTGATATACAGCTGCCTACCCCCTTCGTAAGGGCAGGTCGTAAATGAGCTTTTATCTCTCTCCCCTCACCACAAATCAGATTCTTCTGAGGAGTTCCCAGTACATTATCCTTTCCCCTGTGTAATTACCTTAACAAGCTCCAGCTGTTTTTATTCTCAGAAGGTATACTCCCTGATATACAGCTGCCTACCCCCTTCGTAAGTGCAGGTCCTAAATGAGCTTTTTTCTCTCTCCCCTCCCCACAAATCAGATTCTTCTGAGGAGTTCCCAGTACATTATCCTTTCCCCTGTGTAATTACCTTAACAAGCTCCAGCTGTTTTTTTTCTCAGAAGGTTTACTCCCTGATATACCGCTGCCTACCCCCTTCGTAAGTGCAGGTCCTAAATGAGCTTTGTTCTCTCTTCCCTCACCACAATCCAGATACTTTTGGGGAGTTACCAGTACAGTAACCATACCAGGAATTACTTAATTTATTAAACTACTGCTTTTCTTAATCTCAGTGGAGATATTTACTGATAAACAGCTACCTACGCAGCATGTTCATGTCGTTCCTAAATGAGCTTTTATCTCTCTCCCCTCACCACAAATCAGATGCTTCTGAGGAGTTCCCAGTACATTATCCTTTCCCCTGTGTAATTACCTTAACAAGCTCCAGCTGTTTTTATTCTCAGAAGGTTTACTCCCTGATATACAGCTGCCTACCCCCTTCGTAAGTGCAGGTCCTAAATGAGCTTTTTTCTCTGTTCCCTCACCACAATCCAGATTCTTTGGGGAGTTACCAGTACAGTAACATTACCAGGAAGTACTTAATTTATTAAGCTACTGCTTTTCTTAATCTCAGTGGAGATATGTACTGAGAAACAGCTACCTACGCAGCATGTTCATGTCGTTCCTAAATGAGCTTTTATCTCTCTCCCCTCACCACCATTCAGATTCTTCTGAGGAGTTCCCAGTACATTATCATTTCCCCTGTGTAATTACCTTAACAAACTCCAGCTGTTTTTATTCTCAGAAGGTTTAATCCCTGATATACGGCTGCCTACCCCCTTCGTAAGTGCAGGTCCTAAATGAGCATTTTTCTCTGTTCCTTTACCACAATCCAGATTCTTTTGGGGAGTTACCAGTACAGTAACCATACCAGGAAGTACTTAATTTATTAAGCTACTGCTTTTCTTAATCTCAGTGGAGATATTTACTGATAAAGAGCTACCTACGCAGCATGTTCATGTCGTTCCTAAATGCGGTTTTATCTCTCTGCCCTCACCACAAATCAGATTCTTCTGAGGAGTTCCCAGTACATTATCCTTTCCCCTGTGTAATTACCTTAACAAGCTCCAGCTGTTTTGATTCTCAGAAGGTTTACTCCCTGATATACCGCTGCCTACCCCCTTCGTAAATGCAGGTCCTAAATGAGCTTTTTTCTCTGTTCCCTCACCGCAATCCAGATTCTTTTGGGGAGTTACCAGTACAGTAACCATACAAGGAAGTACTTAATTTATTAAGCTACTGCTTTTCTTAATCTCAGTGGAGATATTTACTGATAAACAGCTACCTACGCAGCATGTTCATGTCGTTTCTAAATGAGCTTTTATCTCTCTCCCCTCACCACAAATCAGATTCTCCTGAGGAGTTCCCAGTACATTATCCTTTCCCCTGTGTAATTACCTTAACAAGCTCCAGCTGTTTTTATTCTCAGAAGGTTTACTCCCTGATATACAGCTGCCTAACCCCTTCGTAAGTGCAGGTCCTAAATGAGCTTTTTTCTCTGTTCCCTCACCACAATCCAGATTCTTTTGGGGAGTTACCAGTACAGTAACCATACCAGGAAGTACTTAATTTCTTAAGCTACTGCTTTTCTTAATCTCAGTGGAGATATTTACTGATAAATAGTACCTAAGCAGCATGTTCATGTCGTTCCTAAATGAGCTTTTATATCTCTCCCCTCACCACAAATCAGATTCTTCTGAGGAGTTCCCAGTACATTATCCTTTCCCCTGTGTAATTACCTTAACAAGATCCAGCTGTTTTTTTCTCAGAAGGTTTACTCCCTGATATACAGCTGCCTACCCCCTTCGTAAGTGCAGGTCCTAAATGAGCTTTTTTCTCTGTTCCCTCACCACAATCCAGATTCTTTTTGGGAGTTACCAGTACAGTAACCATACCAGGAAGTACTTAATTTATTAAGCTACTGCTTTTCTTAATCTCAGTGGAGATATTTACTGATAAACAGCTACCTACGCAGCATGTTCATGTCGTTCCTAAATGAGCTTTTATCTCTCTCCCCTCACCACGAATCAGATTCTTCTGAGGAGTTCCCAGTACATTATCCTTTCCCCTCTGTAATTACCTTAACAAGCTCCAGCTGTTTTTATTCTCAGAAGGTTTACCCCCTGATATACAGCTGCCTACCCCCTTCGTAAGTGTAGGTCCTAAATGAGCTTTTTTCTCTGTTCCCTCACCACAATCCAGATTCTCTTGGGGAGTTACCAGTACAGTAACCATACCAGGAAGTACTTAATTTATTAAGCTACTGCTTTTCTTAATCTCAGTGGAGATATTTACTGATAAACAGCTACCTACGCAGCATGTTCATGTCGTTCATCAATGAGCTTTTATCTCTCTCCCCTCACCACAAATCAGATTCTTCTGAGGAGTTCCCAGTACATTATCCTTTCCCCTGTGTAATTACCTTAACAAGCTCCAGCTATTTTTATTCTCAGAAGGTTTACTCCCTGATATACAGCTGCCTACCCCCTTCGTAAGTGCAGGTCCTAAATGAGCTTTTTTCTCTGTTCCCACACCAAAATCCAGATTCTTTTGGGGAGTTACCAGTACAGTAACCATACCAGGAAGTACTTAATTTATTAAGCTACTGCTTTTCTTAATCTCAGTGGAGATATTTACTGATAAACAGCTACCTACGCAGCATGTTCATGTCGTTCCTAAATGAGCTTTTATCTCAATCCCCTCACCACAAATCAGATACTTCTGAGGAGTTCCCAGTACATTATCCTTTCCCCTGTGTAATTACCTTAACAAGCTCCAGCTGTTTTTATTCTCAGAAGGTTTACTCCCTGATATACAGCTGCCTACCCCCTTCGTAAGTGCAGGTCCTACATGAGCTTTTTTCTCTGTTCCCTCACCACAATCCAGATTCTTTTGGTGAGTTACCAGTACAGTAAACATACCAGGAAGTACTTAATTTATTAACCTACTGCTTTTCTTCATCTCAGTGGAGATATTTACTGATAAACAGCTACCTACGCAGTATGTTCATGTCGTTCCTAAATGAGCTTTTATCTCTCTCCCCTCACCACAAATCAGATTCTTCTGAGGAGTTCCCAGTACATTATCCTTTCCCCTGTGTAATTACCTTAACAAGATCCAGCTGTTTTTATTCTCCGAAGGTTTACTCCCTGATTACAGCTGCCTACCCCTTCGTAAGTGCAGGTCCTAAATGAGCTATTTTCTCTGTTCCCTCACCACAATCCAGATTCTTTTGGGGAGTTACCAGTAGAGTAACCATACAAGGAAGTACTTAATTTATTAAGCTACTGCTTTTCTTAATCTCAGTGGAGATTTTTACTGATAAACAACTACCTATGCAGCATGTTCATGTCGTTCCTAAATGAGCTTTTATCTCTCTCCCCTCTCCACATATCAGATTCTTCTGAGGAGTTCCCAGTCCTTTATAATTTCCCCTGTGTAATTACCTTAACAAGCTGCAGCTGTTTTTATTCTCAGAAGGTTTACTCCCTGATATACAGCTGCCTACCCCCTGCATAAGTGCAGGTCCTAAATGAGCTTTTTTCTCTGTTCCCTCACCACAATCCAGATTCTTTTGGGGAGTTACCAGTACAGTAACTATACCAGCAAGTACTTAATTTATTAAGCTACTTCTTTTCTTAATCTCAGTGGAGATATTTACTGATAAACAGCTACGTATGCAGCATGTTCATGTCGTTCCTAAATGAGCTTTTTTCTATCTCCCCTCACCACAATTCAGATTCTTCTGAGGAGTTCCCAGTACATTATCCTTTCCCCTGTGTAATTACCTTAACAAGCTCCAGCTGTTTTTATTCTCAGAAGGTTTACTCCCTGATATACAGCTGCCTACCCCCTTCGTAAGTGCAGGTCCTAAATGAGCTTTTTCTCTGTTCCATCACCACAATCCAGATTCTTTTGGGGAGTTACCAGTACAGTAACCATACCAGGAAGTACTTAATTTATTAAGCTACTGCTTTTCTTAATCTCAGTGGAGATATTTACTGATAAACAGCTACCTACGCAGCATGTTCATGTCGTACATAAATGAGCTTTTATCTCTCTCCCCTCACCACAAATCAGATTCTTCTGAGGAGTTCCCAGTACATTATCCTTTCCCCTGTGTAATTACCTTAACAAGCTCCAGCTGTTTTTATTCTCAGAAGGTTTACTCCCTGATATACAGCTGCCTGCCCCCTTCGTAAGTGCAGGTCACAAATGAGCTTTTTTCTCTGTTCCATCACCACAATCCAGATTCTTTTGGGGAGTTACCAGTACAGTAACCATACCAGGAAGTACTTAATTTATTAACCTACTGCTTTTCTTCATCTCAGTGGAGATATTTACTGATAAACAGCTACCTACGCAGCATGTTCATGTCGTTCCTAAATGAGCTTTTATCTCTCTCCCCTCACCACAAATCAGATTCTTCTGAATAGTTCCCAGTACATTATCCTTTCCCCTGTGTAATTACCTTAACAAGATCCAGCTGTTTTTATTCTCCGAAGGTTTACTCCCTGATTACAGCTGCCTACCCCTTCGTAAGTGCAGGTCCTAAATGAGCTATTTTCTCTGTTCCCTCACCACAATCCAGATTCTTTTGGGGAGTTACCAGTAGAGTAACCATACAAGGAAGTACTTAATTTATTAAGCTACTGCTTTTCTTAATCTCAGTGGAGATTTTTACTGATAAACAACTACATATGCAGCATGTTCATGTCGTTCCTAAATGAGCTTTTATCTCTCTCCCCTCTCCACAAATCAGATTCTTCTGAGGAGTTCCCAGTCCTTTATAATTTCCCCTGTGTAAATACCTTAACAAGCTCCAGCTGTTTTTATTCTCAGAAGGTTTACTCCCTGATATACAGCTGCCTACCCCCTGCATAAGTGCAGGTCCTAAATGAGCTTTTTTCTCTGTTCCCTCACCACAATCCAGATTCTTTTGGGGAGTTACCAGTACAGTAACTATACTAGGAAGTACTTAATTTATTAAGCTACTTCTTTTCATAATCTCAGTGGAGATATTTACTGATAAACAGCTACGTACGCAGCATGTTCATGTCGTTCCTAAATGAGCTTTTATCTATCTCCCCTCACCACAATTCAGATTCTTCTAAGGAGTTCCCAGTACATTATCCTTTCCCCTGTGTAATTACCTTAACAAGCTCCAGCTGTTTTTATTCTCAGAAGGTTTACTCCCTGATATACAGCTGCCTACCCCCTTCGTAAGTGCAGGTCCTAAATGAGCTTTTTCTCTGTTCCCTCACCACAATCCAGATTCTTTTGGGGAGTTACCAGTACAGTAACCATACCAGGAAGTACTTAATTTATTAAGCTACTGCTTTTCTTAATCTCAGTGGAGATATTTACTGATAAACAGCTACCTACGCAGCATGTTCATGTCGTACATAAATGAGCTTTTATCTCTCTCCCCTCATAACAAATCAGATTCTTCTGAGGAGTTCCCAGTACAATATCCTTTCCCCTGTGTAATTACCTTAACAAGCTCCAGCTGTTTTTATTCTCAGAAGTTTTACTCCCTGATATACAGCTGCCTACCCCCTTCATAAGTGCAGGTCCTAAATGAGCTTTTTTCTCTGTTCCCTCACCACAATCCAGATTCTTTTGGGGAGTTACCAGTACAGTAACCATACCAGGAAGTACTTAATTTATTAAGCTACTGCTTTTCTTAATCTCAGTGGGGATATTTACTGATAAACAGCTACCTACGCAGCATGTTCATGTCGTTCCTAAATGAGCTTTTATCTCTCTCCCCTCACCACAAATCAGATTCTTCTGAGGAGTTCCCAGTACATTATCCTTTCCCCTGTGTAATTACCTTAACAAGCTCCAGCTGTTTTTATTCGCAGAATGTTTACTCCCTGATATACAGCTGCCTACCCCCTTCGTAAGTGCTGGTCCTAAATGAGCTTTTTTCTCTGTTCCCTCACCACAATCCAGATTCTTTTGGGGAGTTACCAGTACAGTAACCATACCAGGAAGTACTTAATTTATTAAGCTACTGATTTTCTTAATCTCAGTGGAGATATTTACTGATAAACAGCTACCTACGCAGCATGTTCATGTCGTTCCTAAATGAGCTTTTATCTCTCTCCCCTCACCACAAATCAGATTCTTCTGAGGAGTTCCCAGTACATTATCCTTTCCCCTGTGTAATTACCTTAACAAGCTCCAGCTGTTTTTATTCTCAGAAGGTTTACTCCCTGATATACAGCTGCCTACACCCTTCGTAAGTGCAGGTCCTAAATGAGCTTTTTTCTCTGTTCCCTCACCACAATCCAGATTCTTTTGGGGAGTTACCAGTACAGTAACTATACCAGCAAGTACTTAATTTATTAAGCTACTTCTTTTCTTAATCTCAGTGGAGATATTTACTGATAAACAGCTACGTACGCAGCATGTTCATGTCGTTCCTAAATGAGCTTTTATCTATCTCCCCTCACCACAATTCAGATTCTTCTGAGGAGTTCCCAGTACATTATCCTTTCCCCTGTGTAATTACCTTAACAAGCTCCAGCTGTTTTTATTCTCAGAAGGTTTACTCCCTGATATACAGCTGCCTACCCCCTTCGTAAGTGCAGGTCCTAAATGAGCTTTTTCTCTGTTCCCTCACCACAATCCAGATTCTTTTGGGGAGTTACCAGTACAGTAACCATACCAGGAAGTACTTAATTTATTAAGCTACTGCTTTTCTTAATCTCAGTGGAGATATTTACTGATAAACAGCTACCTACGCAGCATGTTCATGTCGTACATAAAT
Source organism: Perognathus longimembris pacificus (assembly GCF_023159225.1). Taxonomy (NCBI): domain Eukaryota; kingdom Metazoa; phylum Chordata; class Mammalia; order Rodentia; family Heteromyidae; genus Perognathus; species Perognathus longimembris. Next base: position 12,963 of record NW_025956314.1, on the reverse strand, counting down.
GAGCTTTTATCTCTCTCCCCTCACCACAAATCAGATTCTTCTGAGGAGTTCCCAGTACATTATCCTTTCCCCTGTGTAATTACCTTAACAAGCTCCAGCTGTTTTTATTCGCAGAATGTTTACTCCCTGATATACAGCTGCCTACCCCCTTCGTAAGTGCTGGTCCTAAATGAGCTTTTTTCTCTGTTCCCTCACCACAATCCAGATTCTTTTGGGGAGTTACCAGTACAGTAACCATACCAGGAAGTACTTAATTTATTAAGCTACTGATTTTCTTAATCTCAGTGGAGATATTTACTGATAAACAGCTACCAACGCAGCATGTTCATGTCGTTCCTAAATGAGCTTTTATCTCTCTCCCCTCACCACAAATCAGATTCTTCTGAGGAGTTCCCAGTACATTATCCTTTCCCCTGTGTAATTACCATAACAAGCTCCAGCTGTTTTTATTCTCAGAAGGTTTACTCCCTGATATACAGCTGCCTACACCCTTCGTAAGTGCAGGTCCTAAATGAGCTTTTTTCTCTGTTCCCTCACCACAATCCAGATTCTTTTGGGGAGTTACCAGTACAGTAACCATACCAGGAAGTACGTAATTTATTAAGCTACTGCTTTTCTTAATCTCAGTGGAGATATTTACTGATAAACAGCTACCTACGCAGCATGTTCATGTCGTTCCTAAATGAGCTTTTATCTCTCTCCCCTCACCACAAATCAGATTCTTCTGAGGAGTTCCCAGTACATTATCCTTTCCCCTGTGTAATTACCTTAACAAGCTCCAGCTGTTTTTATTCTCAGAAGGTTTACTCCCTGATATACAGCTGCCTGCCCCCTTCGTAAGTGCAGGTCCCAAATGAGCTTTTTTCTCTGTTCCATCACCACAATCCAGATTCTTTTGGGGAGTTACCAGTACAGTAACCATACCAGGAAGTACTTAATTTATTAACCTACTGCTTTTCTTCATCTCAGTGGAGATATTTACTGATAAACAGCTACCTACGCAGCATGTTCATGTCGTTCCTAAATGAGCTTTTATCTCTCTCCCCTCACCACAAATCAGATTCTTCTGAATAGTTCCCAGTACATTATCCTTTCCCCTGTGTAATTACCTTAACAAGATCCAGCTGTTTTTATTCTCCGAAGGTTTACTCCCTGATTACAGCTGCCTACCCCTTCGTAAGTGCAGGTCCAAAATGAGCTATTTTCTCTGTTCCCTCACCACAATCCAGATTCTTTTGGGGAGTTACCAGTAGAGTAACCATACAAGGAAGTACTTAATTTATTAAGCTACTGCTTTTCTTAATCTCAGTGGAGATTTTTACTGATAAACAACTACCTATGCAGCATGTTCATGTCGTTCCTAAATGAGCTTTTATCTCTCTCCCCTCTCCACAAATCAGATTCTTCTGAGGAGTTCCCAGTCCTTTATAATTTCCCCTGTGTAATTACCTTAACAAGCTCCAGCTGTTTTTATTCTCAGAAGGTTTACTCCCTGATATACAGCTGCCTACCCCCTGCATAAGTGCAGGTCCTAAATGAGCTTTTTTCTCTGTTCCCTCACCACAATCCAGATTCTTTTGGGGAGTTACCAGTACAGTAACTATACTAGGAAGTACTTAATTTATTAAGCTACTTCTTTTCTTAATCTCAGTGGAGATATTTACTGATAAACAGCTACGTACGCAGCATGTTCATGTCGTTCCTAAATGAGCTTTTATCTATCTCCCCTCACCACAATTCAGATTCTTCTGAGGAGTTCCCAGTACATTATCCTTTCCCCTGTGTAATTACCTTAACAAGCTCCAGCTGTTTTTATTCTCAGAAGGTTTACTCCCTGATATACAGCTGCCTACCCCCTTCGTAAGTGCAGGTCCTAAATGAGCTTTTTCTCTGTTCCCTCACCACAATCCAGATTCTTTTGGGGAGTTACCAGTACAGTAACCATACCAGGAAGTACTTAATTTATTAAGCTACTGCTTTTCTTAATCTCAGTGGAGATATTTACTGATAAACAGCTACCTACGCAGCATGTTCATGTCGTACATAAATGAGCTTTTATCTCTCTCCCCTCACCACAAATCAGATTCTTCTGAGGAGTTCCCAGTACAATATCCTTTCCCCTGTGTAATTACCTTAACAAGCTCCAGCTGTTTTTATTCTCAGAAGTTTTACTCCCTGATATACAGCTGCCTACCCCCTTCATAAGTGCAGGTCCTAAATGAGCTTTTTTCTCTGTTCCCTCACCACATTCCAGATTCTTTTGGGGAGTTACCAGTACAGTAACCATACCAGGAAGTACTTAATTTATTAAGCTACTGCTTTTCTTAATCTCAGTGGGGATATTTACTGATAAACAGCTACCTACGCAGCATGTTCATGTCGTTCCTAAATGAGCTTTTATCTCTCTCCCCTCACCACAAATCAGATTCTTCTGAGGAGTTCCCAGTACATTATCCTTTCCCCTGTGTAATTACCTTAACAAGCTCCAGCTGTTTTTATTCGCAGAATGTTTACTCCCTGATATACAGCTGCCTACCCCCTTCGTAAGTGCTGGTCCTAAATGAGCTTTTTTCTCTGTTCCCTCACCACAATCCAGATTCTTTTGGGGAGTTACCAGTACAGTAACCATACCAGGAAGTACTTAATTTATTAAGCTACTGATTTTCTTAATCTCAGTGGAGATATTTACTGATAAACAGCTACCTACGCAGCATGTTCATGTCGTTCCTAAATGAGCTTTTATCTCTCTCCCCTCACCACAAATCAGATTCTTCTGAGGAGTTCCCAGTACATTATCCTTTCCCCTGTGTAATTACCTTAACAAGCTCCAGCTGTTTTTATTCTCAGAAGGTTTACTCCCTGATATACAGCTGCCTACACCCTTCGTAAGTGCAGGTCCTAAATGAGCTTTTTTCTCTGTTCCCTCACCACAATCCAGATTCTTTTGGGGAGTTACCAGTACAGTAACCATACCAGGAAGTACGTAATTTATTAAGCTACTGCTTTTCTTAATCTCAGTGGAGATATTTACTGATAAACAGCTACCTACGCAGCATGTTTATGTCGTTCCTAAATGAGCTTTTATCTCTCTCCCCTCACCACAAATCAGATTCTTCTGAGTAGTTCCCAGTACATTATCCTTTCCCCTGTGTAATTACCTTAACAAGCTCCAGCTGTTTTTATTCTCAGAAGGTTTACTCCCTGATATACAGCTGCCTGCCCCCTTCGTAAGTGCAGGTCCCAAATGAGCTTTTTTCTCTGTTCCATCACCACAATCCAGATTCTTTTGGGGAGTTACCAGTACAGTAACCATACCAGGAAGTACTTAATTTATTAACCTACTGCTTTTCTTCATCTCAGTGGAGATATTTACTGATAAACAGCTACCTACGCAGCATGTTCATGTCGTTCCTAAATGAGCTTTTATCTCTCTCCCCTCACCACAAATCAGATTCTTCTGAATAGTTCCCAGTACATTATCCTTTCCCCTGTGTAATTACCTTAACAAGATCCAGCTGTTTTTATTCTCGGAAGGTTTACTCCCTGATTACAGCTGTCTACCCCTTCGTAAGTGCAGGTCCTAAATGAGCTATTTTCTCTGTTCCCTCACCACAATCCAGATTCTTTTGGGGAGTTACCAGTAGAGTAACCATACAAGGAAGTACTTAATTTATTAAGCTACTGCTTTTCTTAATCTCAGTGGAGATTTTTACTGATAAACAACTACCTATGCAGCATGTTCATGTCGTTCCTAAATGAGCTTTTATCTCTCTCCCCTCTCCACAAATCAGATTCTTCTGAGGAGTTCCCAGTCCTTTATAATTTCCCCTGTGTAATTACCTTAACAAGCTCCAGCTGTTTTTATTCGCAGAATGTTTACTCCCTGATATACAGCGGCCTACACCCTTCGTAAGTGCAGGTCCTAAATGAGCTTTTTTCTCTGTTCCCTCACCACAATCCAGATTCTTTTGGGGAGTTACCAGTACAGTAACCATACCAGGAAGTACGTAATTTATTAAGCTACTGCTTTTCTTAATCTCAGTGGAGATATTTACTGATAAACAGCTACCTACGCAGCATGTTCATGTCGTTCCTAAATGAGCTTTTATCTCTCTCCCCTCACCACAAATCAGATTCTTCTGAGTAGTTCCCAGTACATTATCCTTTCCCCTGTGTAATTACCTTAACAAGCTCCAGCTGTTTTTATTCTCAGAAGGTTTACTCCCTGATATACAGCTGCCTGCCCCCTTCGTAAGTGCAGGTCCTAAATGAGCTTTTTTCTCTGTTCCATCACCACAATCCAGATTCTTTTGGGGAGTTACCAGTACAGTAACCATACCAGGAAGTACTTAATTTATTAAGCTACTGCTTTTCTTAATCTCAGTGGAGATATTTACTGATAAACAGCTACGTACGCAGCATGTTCATGTCGTTCCTAAATGAGCTTTTATCTCTCTCCCCTCACCACAAATCAGATTCTTCTCAGGAGTTCCCAGTACATTATCCTTTCCCCTGTGTAATTACCTTAACAAGCTCCAGCTGTTTTTATTCGCAGAAGGTTTACTGCCTGATATACAGCTGCCTACCCCCTTCGTAAGTGCAGGTCCTACATGAGCTTTTTTCTCTGTTCCCTCACCACAATCCAGATTCTTTTGGGGAGTTACCAGTATAGTAAACATACCAGGAAGTACTTAATTTATTAAGCTACGGCTTTTCTTCATCTCAGTGGAGATATTTACTGATAAACAGCTACGTACGCAGCATGTTCATGTCGTTCCTAAATGAGCTTTTATCTCTCTCCCCTCACCACAAATCAGATTCTTCTGAGGAGTTCCCAGTACATTATCCTTTCCCCTGTGTAATTACCTTAACAAGCTCCAGCTGTTTTTATTCTCCGAAGGTTTACTCCCTGATATACAGCTGCCTACCCCATTCGTAAGTGCAGGTCCTAAATGAGCTTTTTTCTCTGTTCCCTCACCACAATCCAGATTCTTTTGGGGAGTTACCAGTAGAGTAACCATACCAGGAAGTACTTAATTTATTAAGCTACTGCTTTTCTTAATCTCAGTGGAGATTTTTACTGATAAACAGCTACCTATGCAGCAGGTTCATGTCGTTCCTAAATGAGCTTTTATCTCTCTCCCCTCACCACAAATCAGATTCTTCTGAGGAGTTCCCAGTACATTATCCTTTGCCCTGTGTAATTACCTTAACAAGCTCCAGCTGTTTTTATTCTCAGAATGTTTACTCCCTGATATACAGGTGCCTATCCCCTGCGTAAGTGCAGGTCCTAAATGAGCTTTTTTCTCTGTTCCCTCACCACAATCCAGATTCTTTTGGGGAGTTACCAGTACAGTAACCATACCAGGAAGTACTTAATTTTTTAAGCTACTTCTTTTCTTAATCAAGTGGAGATATTTACTGATAAACAGCTACGTACGCAGCATGTTCATGTCGTTCCTAAATGAGCTTTTATCTTTCTCCCCTCACCACAAATCAGATTCTTCTGAGGAGTTCCCAGTACATTATCCTTTCCCCTGTGTAATTACCTTAACAAGCTCCAGCTGTTTTTATTCTCAGAAGGTTTACTCCCTGATATACAGCTGCCTACCCCCTTCGTAAGTGCAGGTCCTAAATGAGCTTTTTTCTCTGTTCCCTCACCACAATCCAGATTATTTTGGGGAGTTACCAGTACAGTAACCATACCAGGAAGTACTTAATTAATTAAGCTACTGCTTTTCTTAATCTCAGAGGAGATATTTACTGATAAACAGCTACCTACGCAGCAGGTTCATGTCTTTCTTAAATGAGCTTTTATCTCTCTCCCCTCACCACAAATCAGATTCTTCTGAGGAGTTCCCAGTACATTATCCTTTCCACTGTGTAATTACCTTAACAAGCTCCAGCTGTTTTTATTCTCAGAAGGTTTACTCCCTGATATACAGCTGCCTACCCCATTCGTAAGTGCAGGTCCTAAATGAGCTTATTTGTCTGTTCCCTCACCACAATCCAGATTCTTTTGGGGAGTTACCAGTACAGTAACCATACCAGGAAGTACTTAATTTATTAAGCTACTGCTTTTCTTAATCTCAGTGGAGATATTTACTGATAAACAGCTACCTATGCAGCATGTTCATGTCGTTCCTAAATGAGCTTTTATCTCTCTCCCCTCACCACAAATCAGATTCTTCTGAGGAGTTCCCAGTACATTATCCTTTCCCCTGTGTAATTACCTTAACAAGCTCCAGCTGTTTTTATTCGCAGAAGGTTTACTCCCTGACATACAGCTGCCTACCCCCTTCGTAAGTGCTGGTCCTAAATGAGCTTTTTTCTCTGTTCCCTCACCACAATCCAGATTCTTTTGGGGAGTTACCAGTACAGTACCCATACCAAGAAGTACTTAATTTATTAAGCTACTGCTTTTCTTAATCTCAGTGGAGATATTTCCTGATAAACAGCTACCTACGCAGCATGTTCATGTCCTTCCTAAATGAGCTTTTATCTCTCTACCCTCACCACAAATCAGATTCTTCTGAGGAGTTCCCAGTACATTATCCTTTCCCCTGTGTAATTACCTTAACAAGCTCCAGCTGTTTTTATTGTCAGAAGGTTTACTCCCTGATATACAGCTGCCTACCCCAAGAGTAAATGCAGGTCCTAAATGAGCTTTTTTCTCTGTTCCCTCACCAGAATCCAGATTCTTTTGGGGATTTACCAGTACAGTAACCATACCAGGAAGTACTTAATTTATTAAGCTACTGCTTTTCTTAATCTCAGTGGAGATATTTACTGATAAACAGCTACCTACGCAGCATGTTCATGTCGTTCCTAAATGAGCTTTATCTCTATCCCCTCACCAAAAATCAGATTCTTCTGAGGAGTTCCCAGTACTTTATAATTTCCCCTGTGTAATTACCTTAACAAGCTCCAGCTGTTTTTATTCTCAGAAGGTTTACTCCCTGATATACAGCTGCCTACCTCCTGCATAAGTGCAGGTCCTAAATGAGCGTTTTTCTCTGTTCCCTCACCACAATCCAGATTCTTTTGGGGAGTTACCAGTTCAGTAACCATACCAGGAAGTACTTAATTTATTAATCTACTGCTTTTCTTAATCTCAGTGGAGATATTTACTGATAAACAGCTACCTACGCAGCATGTTCATGTCGTTCCTAAATGAGCTTTTATCTCTCTCCCCTCACCACAAATCAGATTCTTCTGAGGAGTTCCCAGTACATTATCCTTTCCCCTGTGTAATTACCTTAACAAGCTCCAGCTGTTTTTATTCTCAGAAGGTTTACTCCCTGATATATAGCTGCCTACCCCCTTCGTAAGTGCAGGTCCTAAATGAGCTTTTTTCTCTGTTCCCTCACCACAATCCAGATTCTTTTGGGGAGTTACCAGTACAGTAACCATACCAGGAAGTACTTAATTTATTAAGCTACTGCTTTTCTTAATCTCATTGGAGAAATTTACTGATAAACAGCTACCTACGCAGCATGTTCATGTCGTTCCTAAATGAGCTTATATCTCACTTCCCTCACCACAAATCAGATTCTTCTGAGGAGTTCCCAGTTCATTATCCTTTCCCCTGTGTAATTACCTTAACAAGCTCCTGCTGTTTTTATTCTCAGAAGGTTTACTCCCTGATATACAACTGCCTACCCCCTTTGTAAGTGCAGGTCCTAAATGAGCTTTTATCTCTCTCCCCTCACCACAAATCAGATTCTTCTGAGGAGTTCCCAGTACATTATCCTTTCCCCTGTGTAATTACCTTAACAGGCTCCAGCTGTTTTTATTCTCAGAAGGTTTACTCCCTGATATACAGCTGCCTACCCCCTTCGTAAGTGCAGGTCCTAAATGAGCTTTTTTCTCTTTTCCCTCACCACAATCCAGATTCTTTTGGGGAGTTACCAGTTCAGTAACCATACCAGGAAGTACTTAATTTATGAAGCTACTGCTTTTCTTAATCTCAGTGGAGATATTTACTGATCAACCGCTACCTACGCAGCATGTTCATGTCGTTCATAAATGAGCTTTTATCTCTCTCCCCTCACCACAAAATGAGATTCTTCTGAGGAGTTCCCAGTACATTATCCTTTCCCCTGTGTAATTACCTTAACAAGCTCCAGCTGTTTTTATTCTCAGATTCTTTACTCCCTGATATACAGCTGCCTACCCCCTTCATAAGTGCAGGTCATAAATGAGCTTTTTTCTCTGTTCCCTCACCACAATCCAGATTCTTTTGGGGAGTTACCAGTACAGTACCCATACCAGGAAGTACTTAATTTATTAAGCTACTGCTTTTCTTAATCTCAGTGGAGATATTTACTGATAAACAGCTACCTACGCAGCATGTTCATGTCGTTCCTAAATGAGCTTTTATCTCTCTCCCCTCACCACAAATCAGATGCTTCTGAGGAGTTCCCAGTACATTATCCTTTCCCCTGTGTAATTACCTTAACAAGCTCCAGCTGTTTTTATTCTCAGAAGGTTTACTCCCTGATATACAGCTACCTACCCCCTTCGTAAGTGCAGGTCCTAAATGAGCTTTTTTCTCTGTTCCCTCACCACAATCCAGATTCTTTTGGGGAGTTACCAGTACAGTAACCATACCAGGAAGTACTTAATTTATTAAGCTACTGCTTTTCTTAATCTCATTGGAGATATTTACTGATAAATAGCTACATACGCAGCATGTTCATTTCGTTCCTAAATGAGCTTTTATCTCTCTCCCCTCACCACAAATCAGATTCTTCTGAGAGTTCCCAGTACATTATCCTTTACCCTGTGTAATTACCTTAACAAGCTCCAGCTGTTTTTATTCTCAGATAGTTAACTCCCTGATATACAGCTGCCTATCCCCTTCGTAGGTGCAGGTCCTAAATGAGCTTTTTTCTCTGTTCCCTCACCGCAATCCAGATTCTTTTGGGGAGTTACCAGTACAGTAACCATACCAGGAAGTACTTAGTTTATTAAGCTACTGCTTTTCTTAATCTCAGTGGAGATATTTACTGATAAACAGCTACGTACGCAGCATGTTCATGTCGTTCCTAAATGAGCTTTTATCTCTCTCCCCTCACCACAAATCAGATTCTTCTGAGGAATTCCCAGTACATTATCCTTTCCCCTGTGTAATTACCTTAACAAGCTCCAGCTGTTTTTATTCTCAGAAGCTTTACTCCCTGATATACAGCTGCCTACCCCCTTCGTAAGTGCAGGTCCTAAATGAGCTTTTTTCTCTGTTCCCTCACCACAATCCAGATTCTTTTGGGGAGTTACCAGTACAGTAACCATACCAGGAAGTACTTAATTTATTAAGCTACTGCTTTTCTTAATCTCAGTGGAGATATTTACTGATAAACAGCTATCTAAGCAGCATGTTCATGTAGTTCTTAATGAGCTTTTATCTCTCTCCCCACACCACAAATCAGATTCTTCTGAGGAGTTCCAAGTACATTATCCTTTCCACTGTGTAATTACCTTAACAAGCTCCAGCTGTTTTTATTCTCAGAAGCTTTACTCCCTGATATACAGCTGCCTACCCCCTTCGTATGTGCAGGTCCTAAATGAGCTTTTTTCTCTGTTCCCTCACCACAATCCAGATTCTTTTGGGGAGTTACCAGTACAGTAACCATACCAGGAAGTACGTAATTTATTAAGCTACGGCTTTTCTTAATCTCAGTGGAGATATTTACTGATAAACAGCTACCTACGCAGCATGTTCATGTCCTTCCTAAATGAGCTTTTACCTCTCTCCCCTCACCACAAATCAGATTCTTCTGAGGAATTCCCAGTACATTATCCTTTCCCCTGTGTAATTACCTTAACAAGCTCCAGCTGTTTTTATTCTCAGAAGGTTTAATCCCTGATATACAGCTGCCTGCCCCCTTCGTAATTGCAGGTCCTAAATGAGCTTTTTTCTCTGTTCCCTCACCACAATCCAGATTCTTTTGGGGAGGTACCAGTAAAGTAACCATACCAGGAAGTACTTTATTTATTAAGCTACTGCTTTTCTTAATCTCAGTGGAGATATTTACTGATAAACAGCTACCTACGCAGCATGTTCATGTCGTTCCTAAATGAGCATTTATCTCTCTCCCCTCACCACAAATCAGATTCTTCTGAGGAGATCCCAGTACATTATCCTTTCCCCTGTGTAATTACCTTAACAAGCTCCAGCTGTTTTTATTCTCAGAAGCTTTACTCCCTGATATACAGCTGCCTACCCCCTTCATAAGTGCAGGTCCTAAATGAGCTTTTTTCTCTGTTCCCTCACCAAAATCCAGATTCTTTTGGGGAGTTACCAGTACAGTCACCATACCAGGAATTACTTAATTTATTAAGCTACTGCTTTTCTTAATCTCAGTGGAGATATTTACTGATAAACAGCTACCTACGCAGCATGTTCATGTCGTTCCTAAATGAGCTTTTATCTCTCTCCCCTCACCACAAATCAGATTCTTCTGAGGAGTTCCCAGTACATTATCCTTTCCCCTGTGTAATTACCTTAACAAGCTCCAGCTGTTTTTATTCTCAGAAGGTTTACTCCATGATATACAGCTTCCTACCCCCTTCGTAAGTGCAGGTCCTAAATGAGCTTTTTTCTCTGTTCCCTCACCACAATCCAGATTCTTTTGGGGAGTTACCAGTACAGTAACCATACCAGGAAGTACTTAATTTATTAAGCTACTGCTTTTCTTAATCTCAGTGGAGATATTTACTAATAAATAGCTACCTACGCAGCATGTTCATTTCGTTCCTAAATGAGCTTTTATCTCTCTCCCCTCACCACAAATCAGATTCTTCTGAGAGTTCCCAGTATATTATCCTTTACCCTGTGCAATTACCTTAACAAGCTCCAGCTGTTTTTATTCTCAGATAGTTAACTCCCTGATATACAGCTGCCTATCCCCTTCGTAGGTGCAGGTCCTAAATGAGCTTTTTTCTCTGTTCCCTCACCGCAATCCAGATTCTTTTGGGGAGTTACCAGTACAGTAACCATACCAGGAAGTACTTAGTTTATTAAGCTACTGCTTTTCTTAATCTCAGTGGAGATATTTACTGATAAACAGCTACCTACGCAGCATGTTCATGTCGTTCCTAAATGAGCTTTTATCTCTCTCCCCTCACCACAAATCAGATTCTTATGAGGAGTTCCCAGTACATTATCCTTTCCCCTGTGTAATTACCGTAACAAGCTCCAGCTGTTTTTATTCTCAGAAGGTTTACTCCCTGATATACAGCTGCCTACCCCCTTCGTAAGTGAGGGTCCTAAATGAGCTTTTTTCTCTGTTCCCTCACCACAATCCAGATTCTTTTGGGGAGTTACCAGTACAGTAACCATACCAGGAAGTACTTAATTTATTAAGCTACTGCTTTTCTTAATCTCAGTGGAGATATTTACTGATAAACAGCTACCTACGCAGCATGTTCATGTCGTTCATAAATGAGCTTTTATCTCTCTCCCCTCACCACAAATCAGAATCTTCTGAGGAGTTCCCAGTACATTATCCTTTCCCCTGTGTAATCACCTTAACAAGCTCCAGCTGTTTTTATTCTCAGAAGGTTTACTCCCTGATATACAGCTGCCTTCCCCCTTCGTAAGTGCAGGTCCTAAATGAGCTTTTTTCTCTGTTCCCTCACCACAATCCAGATTCTTTTGGGGAGGTACCAGTAGAGTATCCATACCAGGAAGTACTTAATTTATTAAGGTACTGCTTTTCTTAATCTCAGTGGAGATATTTACTGATAAACAGCTACCTACGCAGCATGTTCATGTCGTTCCTAAATGAGCTTTTATCTCTCTCCCCTCACCACAATTCAGATTCTTCTGAGGAGTTCCCAGTACATTATCCTTTCCCCTGTGTAATTACCTTAACAAGCTCCAGCTGTTTTTATTCTCAGAAGCTTTACTCCCTGATATACAGCTGCCTACCCCCTTCGTAAGTGAGGGTCCTAAATGAGCTTTTTTCTCTATTCCCTCACCACAATCCAGATTCTTTTGGGGAGTTACCAGTACAGTAACCATACCAGGAAGTACTTAGTTTATTAAGCTACTGCTTTTCTTAATCTCAGTGGAGATATTTACTGATAAACAGCTACCTACGCAGCATGTTCATGTCGTTCCTAAATGAGCTTTTATCTCTCTCCCCTCACCACAAATCAGATTCTTATGAGGAGTTCCCAGTACATTATCCTTTCCCCTGTGTAATTACCGTAACAAGCTCCAGCTGTTTTTATTCTCAGAAGGTTTACTCCCTGATATACAGCTGCCTACCCCCTTCGTAAGTGAGGGTCCTAAATGAGCTTTTTTCTCTGTTCCCTCACCACAATCCAGATTCTTTTGGGGAGTTACCAGTACAGTAACCATACCAGGACGTACTTAATTTATTAACCTACTGCTTTTCTTAATCTCAGTGGAGATATTTACTGATAAACAGCTACCTAGGCAGCATGTTCATGTCGTTCCTAAATGAGCTTTTATCTCTCTCCCCTCACCACAAATCAGATTCTTCTGAGGAGTTCCCAGTACATTATCCTTTCCCCTGTGTAATTACCTTAACAAGCTCCAGCTGTTTTTATTCTCAGAAGGTTTATTCCCTGATATACAGATGCCTACCCCCTTCGTAAGTGCAGGTCCTAAATGAGCTTTTTTCTCTGTTCCCTCACCATAATCCAGATTCTTTTGGGGAGTTACCAGTACAGTATCTATCCCAGGAAGTACTTAATTTATTAAGCTACTGCTTTTTTAATCTCAGTAGAGATATTTACTGATAAACAGCTACCTAAGCAGCATGTTCATGTCGTTCCTAAATGAGCTTTTATCTCTCTCCCCTCACCACAAATCAGATTCTTCTGAGGAGTTCCCAGTACATTATCATTTCCCCTGTGTAATTACCTTAACAAGCTCCAGCTGTTTTTATTCTCAGAAGCTTTACTCCCTGATATACAGCTGCCTACCCC
>NW_025956313.1:0-20154 GCF_023159225.1 Perognathus longimembris pacificus | reverse complement strand
TCCTGGTATGGTTACTGTACTGGTAACTCCCGAAAAGAATCTGGATTGTGGTGAGGGAACAGAGAAAAAGCTCATTTAGGTCCGGCACTTACGAAGGGGGTAGGCAGCTGTATATCAGGGAGTACACCTTCTGAGAATAAAAAAACCTGGAGCTTGTTAAGGTAATTACACAGGGGAAAGGATAATGTACTGGGAACTCCTCAGAAGAATCTGATTTGTGGTGAAGGGAGAGAGATAAAAGCTCATTTAGGAACGACATGAACATGCTGCCTAGGTAGCTGTTTATCAGTAAATATCTCCACTGAGATTAAGAAAATCAGTAGCTTAATAAATTAAGTACTTCCTGATATGGTTACTGTACTGGTAACTACCCAATGGAATCTGGATTGTGCTGAGGGAACAGAGAAAAAAGCTCATTTAGGACCTGCACTTACGAAGGGGGTAGGCAGCTGTATATCAGGGAGTAAACCTTCTGAGAATAAAAACAGCTGGAGCTTGTTAAGGTAATTACACAGGGGAAAGGATAATGTACTGGGAACTCCTCAGAAGAATATGATTTGTGGTGAGGGGAGAGAGATAAAAGCTCATTTAGGAACGACATGAACATGCTGCATACGTAGCTGTTTATCAGTAAATATCTCCACTGAGATTAAGAAAAGCAGTAGCTTAATCAATTAAGTACTTCCTGGTATGGATACTTTACTGGTAATTGCCCAAAACAATCTGGATTGTGGTGAGGGAACAGAGAAAAAAGCTCATTTAGGAACGACATGAACATGCTGCGTAGGTAGCTGTTTATCAATAAATATCTCCACTGAGATTAAGAAAAGCAGTAGCTTAATAAATTAAGTACTTCCTGGTATGGTTACTGTACTGGTAACTCCCCAAAAGAATCTGGATTGTGGTGAGGGAACTGAGAAAAAAGCTCATTTAGGACCTGCACTTACGAAGGGGGTAGGCAGCTGTATATCAGGGAGTAAACCTTATAAGAATAAAAACAGCTGGAGCTTGTTAATGTAACTACACAGGGGGAAAGGATAATGAACTGGGAAATCCTCAGAAAAATCTGGTTTGTGGTGAGGAGAGAGATAAAAGCTCATTTAGGCACGTCATGAACATGCTGCGTAGGTAGCTCTTAATCAGTAAATATCTCCACTGAGATTAAGAAAAGCAGTAGTTTAATAAACTAAGTACTTCCTGGTATGGTTACTGTACTGGTAACTCCCGAAAAGAATCTGGATTGTGGTGAGGGAACACAGAAAAAGCTCATTTAGGTCCGGCACTTACGAAGGGGGTAGGCAGCTGTATATCAGGGAGTACACCTTCTGAGAATAAAAAAACCTGGAGCTTGTTAAGGTAATTACACAGGGGAAAGGATAATGTACTGGGAACTCCTCAGAAGAATCTGATTTGTGGTGAAGGGAGAGAGATAAAAGCTCATTTAGGAACGACATGAACATGCTGCCTAGGTAGCTGTTTATCAGTAAATATCTCCACTGAGATTAAGAAAAGCAGTAGCTTAATAAATTAAGTACTTCCTGGTATGGTTACTGTACTGGTAACTCCCCAAAAGAATCTGGATTGTGGTGAGGGAACAGAGAAAATAGCTCATTTAGGACCTGCACTTACGAAGGGGGTAGGCAGTTGTATATCAGGGAGTAAACCTTCTGAGAATAAAACAGCTGGACCTTGTTAAGGTAATTACACAGGGGAAAGGATAATGTACTGGGAACTCCTCAGAAGAATCTGATTTGTGGTGAGGGGAGTGAGATAAAAGCTCATTTAGGAACGACATGAACATGCTGCGTAGGTAGCTGTTTATCAGTAAATATCTCCACTGAGATTAAGAAAAGCAGTAGCTTAATAAATTAAGTACCTCCTGGTATGGTTACTGTACTGGTAACTCCCCAAAAGAATCTGGATTGTGGTAGGGTAACAGAGAAAAAAGCTCATTTAGGACCTGCACTTACGAAGGGGGTAGGCAGCTGTATATCAGGGAGTAAACCTTCTGAGAATAAAAACAGCTGGAGCTTGTGAAGGTAATTACACAGGGGAAAGGATAATGTACTGGGAACTCCTCAGAAGAATCTGATTTGTGGTGAGGGGAGAGAGATAAAAGCTCATTTAGGAACGACATGAACATGCTGCGTAGGTAGCTGTTTATCAGTGAATATCTCCACTGAGATTAAGAAAAGCAGTAGCTTAATAAATTAAGTACTTCCTGGAAAAGGATGAAGTACTGGGAACTACTCAGAAGAATCTGATTTGTTGGTGAAGGGAGAGAGATAAAAGCTCATTTAGGAACGACATGAACATGCTGCGTAGGTAGCTGTTTATCAGTAAATATCTCCACTGAGATTAAGAAAAGCAGTAGCTTAATAAATTAAGTACTTCCTGGTATGGTTACTGTACTGGTAACTCCCCAAAAGAATCTGGATTGTGGTGAGGGAACAGAGAAAATAGCTCATTTAGGACCTGCACTTACGAAGGGGGTAGGCAGTTGTATATCAGGGAGTAAACCTTCTGAGAATAAAACAGCTGGACCTTGTTAAGGTAATTACACAGGGGAAAGGATAATGTACTGGGAACTCCTCAGAAGAATCTGATTTGTGGTGAGGGGAGTGAGATAAAAGCTCATTTAGGAACGACATGAACATGCTGCGTAGGTAGCTGTTTATCAGTAAATATCTCCACTGAGATTAAGAAAAGCAGTAGCTTAATAAATTAAGTACCTCCTGGTATGGTTACTGTACTGGTAACTCCCCAAAAGAATCTGGATTGTGGTAGGGTAACAGAGAAAAAAGCTCATTTAGGACCTGCACTTACGAAGGGGGTAGGCAGCTGTATATCAGGGAGTAAACCTTCTGAGAATAAAAACAGCTGGAGCTTGTGAAGGTAATTACACAGGGGAAAGGATAATGTACTGGGAACTCCTCAGAAGAATCTGATTTGTGGTGAGGGGAGAGAGATAAAAGCTCATTTAGGAACGACATGAACATGCTGCGTAGGTAGCTGTTTATCAGTGAATATCTCCACTGAGATTAAGAAAAGCAGTAGCTTAATAAATTAAGTACTTCCTGGTATGGTTACTGTACTGGTAACTCCCAAAAAGAATCTGGATTGTGGTGAGGGAACAGAGGAAAAAGCTCATTTAGGACCTGCACTTACGAAGGGGGTAGTCAGCTGTATATCAGGGAGTAAACATTCTGAGAATAAAAAACAGCTGGAGCTTGTTAAGGTAATTACACAGAGGAAAGGATAATGTACTGGTAACTCCTCAGAAGAATCTGATTTGTGGTGACGGGAGAGAGATAAAAGCTCATTTAGGAACGACATGAACATGCTGCGTAGGTAGCTGTTTATCAGTAAATATCTCCACTGAGATGAAGAAAAGCAGTAGCTTAATAAATTAAGTACTTCTTGGTATGGTTACTGTACTCCTAACTCCCAAAAGAATCTGGACTGTGGTGCGGGAACAGAGAAGAATGCTCATTTAGTACCTGACTTACGAAGGGGGTAGGCAGCTGTATATCAGGGAGTAAACCTTCTGAGAATAAAAACAGCTGGTGCTAGTTAAGGTAATTACACAGGGGAAAAGGATGAAGTACTGGGAACTACTCAGAAGAATCTGATTTGTTGGTGAAGGGAGAGAGATAAAAAGCTCATTTAGGAACGACATGAACATGCTGCGTAGGTAGCTGTTTATCAGTAAATATCTCCACTGAGATTAAGAAAAGCAGTAGCTTAATAAATTAAGTACTTCCTGGTATGGTTACTGTACTGGTAACTCCCCAAATGAATCTGGATTGTGGTGAGGGAACAGAGAAAATAGCTCATTTAGGACCTGCACTTACGAAGGGGGTAGGCAGTTGTATATCAGGGAGTAAACCTTCTGAGAATAAAACAGCTGGACCTTGTTAAGGTAATTACACAGGGGAAAGGATAATGTACTGGGAACTCCCTCAGAAGAATCTGATTTGTGGTGAGGGGAGTGAGATAAAGCTCATTTAGGAACGACATGAACATGCTGCGTAGGTAGCTGTTTATCAGTAAATATCTCCACAGAGATAAAGAAAAGCAGTAGCTTAATAAATTAAGTACCTCCTGGTATGGTTACTGTACTGGTAACTCCCCAAAAGAATCTGGAATGTGGTAGGGTAACAGAGAAAAAGCTCATTTAGGACCTGCATTACGAAGGGGGTAGACAGCTGTATATCAGGGAGTAAACCTTCTGAGAATAAAAACAGCTGGAGCTTGTTAAGGTAATTACACAGGGGAAAGGATAATGTACTGGGAACTCCTCAGAAGAATCTGATTTGTGATGAGGGGTGAGAGATAAAAGCTCATTTAGGAACGACATGAACATGCTGCGTATGTAGCTGTTTATCAGTGAATATCTCCACTGAGATTAAGAAAAGCAGTAGCTTAATAAATTCAGTACTTCCTGTATGGTTACTGTACTGGTAACTCCCCAAAAGAATCTGGATTGTGGTGAGGGAACAGAGAAAAAAGCTCATTTAGGACCTGCACTTACGAAGGGGGTAGGCAGCTGTATATCAGGGCGTAAACTTTCTGAGAATAAAAACAGCTGGAGCTTGTTAAGGTAATTACACAGGAGAAAGGATAATGTACTGGGAACTCCTCAGAAGTATCTGATTCGTGGTGTGGGGAGAGAGATAAAAGCTCATTTAGGAACGACACGAACATGTCGCATACGTAGCTGTTTATCAGTAAATATCTCCACGGAGATTAACAAAAGCCATAGCTTAATAAATTAAGTACTTCCTGGTATGGATACTGTACTGGTAACTCCCCAAAAGAATCTGGATTGTGGTGAGGGAACAGAGAAAAAAGCTCATTTAGGAACGACATGAACATGCTGCGTAGGTAGGTTTTTATCAGTAAATATTTCCACTGAGATTAAGAAAAGCAGTAGATTAATAAATTAAGTACTTCCTGGTATGGTTACTGTACTGGTAACTCCCCAAAAGAATCTGGATTGTGGGTGAGGGAACTGAGAAAAAAGCTCATTTAGGACCTGCACTTACGAAGGGGGTAGGCAGCTGTATATCAGGGAGTAAACCTTATAAGAATAAAAACAGCTGGAGCTTGTTAATGTAACTACACAGGGAAAGGATAATGAACTGGGAAATCCTCAGAAAAATCTGGTTTGTGGTGAGGAGAGAGATAAAAGCTCATTTAGGCACGTCATGAACATGCTGCGTAGGTAGCTCTTAATCAGTAAATATCTCCACTGAGATTAAGAAAAGCAGTAGTTTAATAAACTAAGTACTTCCTGGTATGGTTACTGTACTGGTAACTCCCGAAAAGAATCTGGATTGTGGTGAGGGAACAGAGAAAAAGCTCATTTAGGTCCGGCACTTACGAAGGGGGTAGGCAGCTGTATATCAGGGAGTACACCTTCTGAGAATAAAAAAACCTGGAGCTTGTTAAGGTAATTACACAGGGGAAAGGATAATGTACTGGGAACTCCTCAGAAGAATCTGATTTGTGGTGAAGGGAGAGAGATAAAAGCTCATTTAGGAACGACATGAACATGCTGCCTAGGTAGCTGTTTATCAGTAAATATCTCCACTGAGATTAAGAAAATCAGTAGCTTAATAAATTAAGTACTTCCTGATATGGTTACTGTACTGGTAACTACCCAATGGAATCTGGATTGTGCTGAGGGAACAGAGAAAAAAGCTCATTTAGTACCTGACTTACGAAGGGGGTAGGCAGCTGTATATCAGGGAGTAAACCTTCTGAGAATAAAAACAGCTGGTGCTAGTTAAGGTAATTACACAGGGGAAAAGGATGAAGTACTGGGAACTACTCAGAAGAATATGATTTGTGGTGAGGGGAGAGAGATAAAAGCTCATTTAGGAACGACATGAACATGCTGCGTACGTAGCTGTTTATCAGTAAATATCTCCACTGAGGTTAAGAAAAGCAGTAGCTTAATAAATTAAGTACTTCCTGGTATGGATACTTTACTGGTAACTCCCCAAAACAATCTGGATTGTGGTGAGGGAACAGAGAAAAAAGCTCATTTAGGAACGACATGAACATGCTGCGTAGGTAGCTGTTTATCAATAAATATCTCCACTGAGATTAAGAAAAGCAGTAGCTTAATAAATTAAGTACTTCCTGGTATGGTTACTGTACTGGTAACTCCCCAAAAGAATCTGGATTGTGGTGAGGGAACAGAGAAAAAATCTCATTTAGGACCTGCACTTACGAAGGGCTAGGCAGCTGTATATCAGGAGTAAACCTTCTGAGAATAAAAACAGCTGGAGCTTGTTAAGGTAATTACACAGGGGAAAGGATAATATACTGGGAACTCCTCAGAAGAATCTGATTTGTGGTGAGGGGAGAGAGATAAAAGCTCATTTAGGAACGACATGAACATGCTGCATAGGTAGCTGTTTATCAGTAAATAAATCCACTGAGATTAAGAAAATCAGTAGCTTAATAAATCAAGTACTTCCTGGTATGGTTACTGTACTGGTAACTCCCCAAAAGAATCTGGACTGTGGTGAGGGAACAGAGAAGAATGCTCATTTAGGACCTGACTTACGAAGGGGGTAGGCAGCTGTATATCAGGGAGTAAACCTTCTGAGAATAAAAACAGCTGGTGCTAGTTAAGGTAATTACACAGGGGAAAAGGATGAAGTACTGGGAACTACTCAGAAGAATCTGATTTGTTGGTGAAGGGAGAGAGATAAAAGCTCATTTAGGAACGACATGAACATGCTGCGTAGGTAGCTGTTTATCAGTAAATATCTCCACTGAGATTAAGAAAAGCAGTAGCTTAATAAATTAAGTACTTCCTGGTATGTTTACTGTACTGGTAACTCCCCAAAAGAATCTGGATTGTGGTGAGGGAACAGAGAAAATAGCTCATTTAGGACCTGCACTTACGAAGGGGGTAGGCAGTTGTATATCAGGGAGTAAACCTTCTGAGAATAAAACAGCTGGACCTTGTTAAGGTAATTACACAGGGGAAAGGATAATGTACTGGGAACTCCTCAGAAGAATCTGATTTGTGGTGAGGGGAGTGAGATAAAAGCTCATTTAGGAACGACATGAACATGCTGCGTAGGTAGCTGTTTATCAGTAAATATCTCCACTGAGATTAAGAAAAGCAGTAGCTTAATAAATTAAGTACTCCTGGTATGGTTACTGTACTGGTAACTCCCCAAAAGAATCTGGATTGTGGTAGGGTAACAGAGAAAAAAGCTCATTTAGGACCTGCACTTACGAAGGGGGTAGGCAGCTGTATATCAGGGAGTAAACCTTCTGAGAATAAAAACAGCTGGAGCTTGTGAAGGTAATTACACAGGGGAAAGGATAATGTACTGGGAACTCCTCAGAAGAATCTGATTTGTGGTGAGGGGAGAGAGATAAAAGCTCATTTAGGACGACATGAACATGCTGCGTAGGTAGCTGTTTATCAGTGAATATCTCCACTGAGATTAAGAAAAGCAGTAGCTTAATAAATTAAGTACTTCCTGGTATGGTTACTGTACTGGTAACTCCCAAAAAGAATCTGGATTGTGGTGAGGGAACAGAGGAAAAATCTCATTTAGGACCTGCACTTACGAAGGGGGTAGTCAGCTGTATATCAGGGAGTAAACATTCTGAGAATAAAAACAGCTGGAGCTTGTTAAGGTAATTACACAGAGGAAAGGATAATGTACTGGTAACTCCTCAGAAGAATCTGATTTGTGGTGACGGGAGAGAGATAAAAGCTCATTTAGGAACGACATTAACATGCTGCGTAGGTAGCTGTTAATCAGTAAATATCTCCACTGAGATGAAGAAAAGCAGTAGCTTAATAAATTAAGTACTTCCTGGTATGGTTACTGTACTCCTAACTCCCCAAAAGAATCTGGACTGTGGTGCGGGAACAGAGAAGAATGCTCATTTAGGACCTGACTTACGAAGGGGGTAGGCAGCTGTATATCAGGGAGTAAACCTTCTGAGAATAAAAACAGCTGGTGCTAGTTAAGGTAATTACACAGGGGAAAAGGATGAAGTACTGGGAACTACTCAGAAGAATCTGATTTGTTGGTGAAGGGAGAGAGATAAAAGCTCATTTAGGAACGACATGAACATGCTGCGTAGGTAGCTGTTTATCAGTAAATATCTCCACTGAGATTAAGAAAAGCAGTAGCTTAATAAATTAAGTACTTCCTGGTATGGTTACTGTACTGGTAACTCCCCAAATGAATCTGGATTGTGGTGAGGGAACAGAGAAAATAGCTCATTTAGGACCTGCACTAACGAAGGGGGTAGGCAGTTGTATATCAGGGAGTAAACCTTCTGAGAATAAAACAGCTGGACCTTGTTAAGGTAATTACACAGGGGAAAGGATAATGTACTGGGTAACTCCTCAGAAGAATCTGATTTGTGGTGAGGTGAGTGAGATAAAAGCTCATTTAGGAACGACATGAACATGCTGCGTAGGTAGCTGTGAGATTAAGAAAAGCAGTAGCTTAATAAATTAAGTACCTACCTGGTATGGTTACTGTACTGGTAACTCCCAAAAGAATCTGGATTGTGGTAGGGTAACAGAGAAAAAAGCTCATTTAGGACCTGCACTTACGAAGGGGGTAGACAGCTGTATATCAGGGAGTAAACCTTCTGAGAATAAAAACAGCTGGAGCTTGTTAAGGTAATTACACAGGGGAAAGGATAATGTACTGGGAACTTTTCAGAAGAATCTGATTTGTGATGTGGGGTGAGAGATAAAAGCTCATTTAGGAACGACATGAACATGCTGCGTAGGTAGCTGTTTATCAGTGAATATCTCCACTGAGATTAAGAAAAGCAGTAGCTTAATAAATTAAGTACTTCCTGGTATGGTTACTGTACTGGTAACTCCCAAATAATCTGGATTTGTGGTGAGGGAACAGAGGAAAAAGCTCATTTAGGACCTGCACTTACGAAGGGGGTATTCAGCTGTATATCAGGGAGTAAACATTCTGAGAATAAAAACAGCTGGAGCTTGTTAAGGTAATTACACAGAGGAAAGGATAATGTACTGGTAACTCCTCAGAAGAATCTGATTTGTGGTGACGGGAGAGAGATAAAAGCTCATTTAGGAACGACATGAACATGCTGCGTAGGTAGCTGTTTATCAGTAAATATCTCCACTGAGATTAAGAAAAGCAGTAGCTTAATAAATTAAGGTAATTACACAGGGGAAAGGATAATGTACTGGGAACTCCTCAGAAGAATCTGATTTGTGGTGAGGGGAGTGAGATAAAAGCTCATTTAGGAACCTGCACTTACGAAGGGGTAGGCAGTTGTTATCAGTAAATATCTCCACTGAGATTAAGAAAAGCAGTAGCTTAATAAATTAAGTACCTCCTGGTATGGTTACTGTACTGGTAACTCCCCAAAAGAATCTGGATTGTGGTAGGGTAACAGAGAAAAAAGCTCATTTAGGACCTGCACTTACGAAGGGGGTAGGCAGCTGTATATCAGGGAGTAAACCTTCTGAGAATAAAAACAGCTGGAGCTTGTGAAGGTAATTACACAGGGGAAAGGATAATGTACTGGGAACTCCTCAGAAGAATCTGATTTGTGGTGAGGGGAGAGAGATAAAAGCTCATTTAGGAACGACATGAACATGCTGCGTAGGTAGCTGTTTATCAGTGAATATCTCCACTGAGATTAAGAAAAGCAGTAGCTTAATAAATTAAGTACTTCCTGGTATGGTTACTGTACTGGTAACTCCCAAAAAGAATCTGGATTGTGGTGAGGGAACAGAGGAAAAATCTCATTTAGGACCTGCACTTACGAAGGGGGTAGTCAGCTGTATATCAGGGAGTAAA
Organism: Perognathus longimembris pacificus; assembly: GCF_023159225.1. Classification (NCBI taxonomy): domain Eukaryota; kingdom Metazoa; phylum Chordata; class Mammalia; order Rodentia; family Heteromyidae; genus Perognathus; species Perognathus longimembris. The sequence continues at coordinate 10,309 of NW_025956313.1, read as the reverse complement.
CATTCTGAGAATAAAAACAGCTGGAGCTTGTTAAGGTAATTACACAGAGGAAAGGATAATGTACTGGTAACTCCTCAGAAGAATCTGATTTGTGGTGACGGGAGAGAGATAAAAGCTCATTTAGGAACGACATTAACATGCTGCGTAGGTAGCTGTTAATCAGTAAATATCTCCACTGAGATGAAGAAAAGCAGTAGCTTAATAAATTAAGTACTTCCTGGTATGGTTACTGTACTCCTAACTCCCCAAAAGAATCTGGACTGTGGTGCGGGAACAGAGAAGAATGCTCATTTAGGACCTGACTTACGAAGGGGGTAGGCAGCTGTATATCAGGGAGTAAACCTTCTGAGAATAAAAACAGCTGGTGCTAGTTAAGGTAATTACACAGGGGAAAAGGATGAAGTACTGGGAACTACTCAGAAGAATCTGATTTGTTGGTGAAGGGAGAGAGATAAAAGCTCATTTAGGAACGACATGAACATGCTGCGTAGGTAGCTGTTTATCAGTAAATATCTCCACTGAGATTAAGAAAAGCAGTAGCTTAATAAATTAAGTACTTCCTGGTATGGTTACTGTACTGGTAACTCCCCAAATGAATCTGGATTGTGGTGAGGGAACAGAGAAAATAGCTCATTTAGGACCTGCACTTACGAAGGGGGTAGGCAGTTGTATATCAGGGAGTAAACCTTCTGAGAATAAAACAGCTGGACCTTGTTAAGGTAATTACACAGGGGAAAGGATAATGTACTGGGAACTCCTCAGAAGAATCTGATTTGTGGTGAGGTGAGTGAGATAAAAGCTCATTTAGGAACGACATGAACATGCTGCGTAGGTAGCTGTGAGATTAAGAAAAGCAGTAGCTTAATAAATTAAGTACCTCCTGGTATGGTTACTGTACTGGTAACTCCCCAAAAGAATCTGGATTGTGGTAGGGTAACAGAGAAAAAAGCTCATTTAGGACCTGCACTTACGAAGGGGGTAGACAGCTGTATATCAGGGAGTAAACCTTCTGAGAATAAAAACAGCTGGAGCTTGTTAAGGTAATTACACAGGGGAAAGGATAATGTACTGGGAACTTTTCAGAAGAATCTGATTTGTGATGTGGGGTGAGAGATAAAAGCTCATTTAGGAACGACATGAACATGCTGCGTAGGTAGCTGTTTATCAGTGAATATCTCCACTGAGATTAAGAAAAGCAGTAGCTTAATAAATTAAGTACTTCCTGGTATGGTTACTGTACTGGTAACTCCCAAAAATAATCTGGATTGTGGTGAGGGAACAGAGGAAAAAGCTCATTTAGGACCTGCACTTACGAAGGGGGTATTCAGCTGTATATCAGGGAGTAAACATTCTGAGAATAAAAACAGCTGGAGCTTGTTAAGGTAATTACACAGAGGAAAGGATAATGTACTGGTAACTCCTCAGAAGAATCTGATTTGTGGTGACGGGAGAGAGATAAAAGCTCATTTAGGAACGACATGAACATGCTGCGTAGGTAGCTGTTTATCAGTAAATATCTCCACTGAGATTAAGAAAAGCAGTAGCTTAATAAATTAAGTACTTCCTGGTATTGTTACTGTACTGGTAACTCCCCAAAAGAATCTGGATTGTGGTGAGGGAACAGAGAAAATAGCTCATTTAGGACCTGCACTTACGAAGGGGGTAGGCAGTTGTATATCAGGGAGTAAACCTTCTGAGAATAAAACAACTGGACCTTGTTAAGGTAATTACACAGGGGAAAGGATAATGTACTGGGAACTCCTCAGAAGAATCTGATTTGTGGTGAGGGCAGTGAGATAAAAGCTCATTTAGGAACGACATGAACATGCTGCGTAGGTAGCTGTTTATCAGTAAATATCTCCACTGAGATTAAGAAAAGCAGTAGCTTAATAAATTAAGTACCTCCTGGTATGGTTACTGTACTGGTAACTCCCCAAAAGAATCTGGATTGTGGTAGGGTAACAGAGAAAAAAGCTCATTTAGGACCTGCACTTACGAAGGGGGTAGGCAGCTGTATATCAGGGAGTAAACCTTCTGAGAATAAAAACAGCTGGAGCTTGTTAAGGTAATTACACATGGGAAAGGATAATGTACTGGGAACTCCTCAGAAGAATCTGATTTGTGGTGAGGGGAGAGAGATAAAAGCTCATTTAAGAACGACATGAACATGCTGCGTAGGTAGCTGTTTATCAGTGAATATCTCCACTGAGATTAAGAAAAGCAGTAGCTTAATAAATTAAGTACTTCCTGGTATGGACACTCTACTGGTAACTCCCCAAAAGAATCTGGATTGTGGTGAGGGAACAGAGAAAAAAGCTCATTTATGAAAGACATGAACATGCTCCGTATGTAGCTGTTTATCAGTAAATATCTCCACTGAGATTAAGAAAAGCAGTAGCTTAATAAATTAAGTACTTCCTGGTATGGTTACTGTACTGGAAACTCCCCAAATTAATCTGGATTGTGGTGAGGGAACAGAGAAAAAAGCTCGTTTAGGACCTGCACATACGAAGGGGGTAGGCACCTGTATATCAGGGAGTAAACCTTCTGAGAATAAAAACAGCTGGAGCTTGTTAAGGTAATTACATAGGGGAAAGGATAATGTACTGGCAACTCCTCAGACGAATCTGATTTGTGGTGAGGGGAGAGAGATAAAAGCTCATTTAGGAACGACATGAACATGCTGCATACGTAGCTGTTTATCAGTAAATATCTCCACTGAGATTAAGAAAAGCAGTAGCTTAATAAATTGAGTACTTCCTGGTATGGATACTTTACTGGTAACTCCCCAAAACAATCTGGATTGTGGTGAGGGAACAGAGAAAAAAGCTCATTTAGGAACGACATGAACATGCTGCGTAGGTAGCTGTTTATCAGTAAATATCTCCACTGAGATTAAGAAAAGCAGTAGCTTAATAAATTAAGTACTTCCTGGTATGGACACTCTACTGGTAACTCCCCAAAATAATCTGGATTGTGATGAGGGAACAGAGAAAAAAGCTCATTTATGAACGACATGAACATACTGCGTATGTAGCAGTTTATCAGTAAATATCTCCACTGAGATTAAGAAAAGCAGTAGCTTAATAAATTAAGTACTTCCTGTTATGGTTATTGTACTGGTAACTCCCCAAAATTAGTCTGGATTGTGGTGAGGGAACAGAGAAAAAAGCTCGTTTAGGACCTGCACATACGAAGGGGGTAGGCACCAGTATATCAGGGAGTAAACCTTCTGAGAATAAAAACACCTGGAACTTGTTAAGGTAATTACACAGGGGAAAGGATAATGTACTGGGAACTCCTCAGAAGAATCTGATTTGTGGTGAAGGGAGAGAGATAAAAGCTCATTTAGGAACGACATGAACATGCCGCGTAGGTAGCTGTTTATGAGTAAATATCTCCACTGAGATTAAGAAAAGCAGTAGCTTAATAAACTAAGTACTTCCTGGTATGGTTACTTTACTGGTAACTCCCCAAAAGAATCTGGATTGTGGTGAGGGAACAGAGAAAAAAGCTCATTTAGGACCGGCACTTACGAAGGGGGTAGGCAGCTGTATATCAGGGAGTAAACCTTCTGAGAATAAAAACAGCTAGAGCTTGTTAAGGTAATTACACAGGGGAAAGGATAATGTACAGGGAACTCCTCAGAAGAATCTGATTTGTGGTGTGGGGAGAGAGATAAAAGCTCATTTAGGAACGACATGAACATGTTGCATACGTAGCAGTTTATCAGTAAATATCTCCACTGAGATTAAGAAAAGCCATAGCTTAATAAATTAAGTACTTCCTGGTATGGATACTATACTGGTAACTCCCCAAAAGAATCTGGATTGTGGTCAGGGAACAGAGAAAAAAGCTCATTTCGGATCTGCACTTACGAAGGGGGTAGGCAGCTGTATATCAGGGAGTAAACATTCTGAGAATAAAAACAGCTGGAGCTTGTTAAGGTAATTACACAGGGGAAAGGATAATGTACTGGGAATTCCTCAGAAGAATCTGATTTGTGATGAGGGGAGAGAGATAAAAGCTCATTTAGGAACGACATGAACATGCTGCCTAGGTAGCTGTTTATCAGTAAATATCTCCACTGAGATAAGAAAATCAGTAGCTTAATAAATTAAGTACTTCCTGGTATGGTTACTGTACTGGTAACTACCCAAAGGAATCTGGATTGTGGTGAGGGAACAGAGAAAAAAGCTCATTTAGGACCTGCACTTACGAAGGGGGTAGGCAGCTGTATATCAGGGAGTAAACCTCCTGAGAATAAAAACAGCTGGAGATTGTTAAGGTAATTACACAGGGGAAATGATAATGTACTGGGAACTCCTCAGAAGAATATGATTTGTGGTGAGGGGAGAGAGATAAAAGCTCATTTAGGAACGACATGAACATGCTGCGTACGTAGCTGTTAATCAGTAAATATCTCCACTGAGATTAAGAAAAGCAGTAGCTTAATAAATTAAGTACTTCCTGGTATGGATACTTTACTGGTAACTCCCCAAAACAATCTGGATTGTGGTGAGGGAACAGAGAAAAAATCTCATTTAGGAACGACATGAACATGCTGCGTAGGTAGCTGTTTATCAGTAAATATCTCCACTGAGATTAAGAAAAGCAGTAGCTTAATAAATTAAGTACTTCCTGGTATGGTTACTGTACTGGTAACTCCCCAAAAGAATCTGGATTGTGGTGAGGGAACAGAGAAAAATCTCATTTAGGACCTGCACTTACGAAGGGGCTAGGCAGCTGTATATCAGGGAGTAAACCTTCTGAGAATAAAAACAGCTTTAGCTTGTTAAGGTAATTACACAGGGGAAAGGATAATGTACTGGGAACTCCTCAGAAGAATCTGATTTGTGGTGAGGAGAGAGAGATAAAAGCTCATTTAGGAACGACATGAACATGCTGCGTAGGTAGCTGTTTATCAGTAAATAAATCCACTGAGATTAAGAAAATAAGTAGCTTAATAAATCAAGTACTTCCTGGTATGGTTACTGTACTGGTAACTCCCCAAAAGAATCTGGACTGTGGTGAGGGAACAGAGAAGAATGCTCATTTAGGACCTGCACTTACGAAGGGGGTAGGCAGCTGTATATCAGGGAGTAAACCTTCTGAGAATAAAAACAGCTGGTGCTAGTTAAGGTAATTACACAGGGGAAAAGGATGAAGTACTGGGAACTACTCAGAAGAATCTGATTTGTTGGTGAAGGGAGAGAGATAAAAGCTCATTTAGGAACGACATGAACATGCTGCGTAGGTAGCTGTTTATCAGTAAATATCTCCACTGAGATTAAGAAAAGCAGTAGCTTAATAAATTAAGTACTTCCTGGTATGGTTACTGTACTGGTAACTCCCCAAAAGAATCTGGATTGTGGTGAGGGAACAGAGAAAATAGCTCATTTAGGACCTGCACTTACGAAGGGGGTAGGCAGTTGTATATCAGGGAGTAAACCTTCTGAGAATAAAACAGCTGGACCTTGTTAAGGTAATTACACCGTGGAAAGGATAATGTACTGGGAACTCCTCAGAAGAATCTGATTTGTGGTGAGGGGAGAGAGATAAAAGCTCATTTAGGAACGACATGAACATGTTGCGTAGGTAGCTGTTTATCAGTGAATATCTCCACTGAGATTAAGAAAAGCAGTAGCTTAATAAATTAAGTACTTCCTGGTATGGTTACTGTACTGGTAACTCCCAAAAAGAATCTGGATTGGGGTGAGGGAACAGAGGAAAAAAGCTCATTTAGGACCTGCACTTACGAAGGGGGTAGTCATCTGTATATCAGGGAGTAAACATTCTGAGAATAAAAACAGCTGGAGCTTGTTAAGGTAATTACACAGAGGAAAGGATAATGTACTGGGAACTCCTCAGAAGAATCTGATTTGTGGTGACGGGAGAGAGATAAAAGCTCATTTAGGAACGACATGAACATGCTGCGTAGGTAGCTGTTTATCAGTAAATATCTCCACTGAGATTAAGAAAAGCAGTAGCTTAATAAATTAAGTACTTCCTGGTATGGATACTTTACTGGTAACTCCCCAAAACAATCTGGATTGTGGTGAGGGAACAGAGAAAAAAGCTCATTTAGGAACGACATGAACATGCTGCGTAGGTAGCTGTTTATCAGTAAATATCTCCACTGAGATTAAGAAAAGCAGTAGCTTAATAAATTAAGTACTTCCTGGTATGGTTACTGTACTGGTAACTCCCCAAAAGAATCTGGATTGTGGTGAGGGAACAGAGAAAAAATCTCATTTAGGACCTGCACTTACGAAAGGGCTAGGCAGCTGTATATCAGGGAGTAAACCTTCTGAGAATAAAAACAGCTTTAGCTTGTTAAGGTAATTACACAGGGGAAAGGATAATGTACTGGGAACTCCTCAGAAGAATCTGATTTGTGGTGAAGGGAGAGAGATAAAAGCTCATTTAGGAACGACATGAACATGCTGCGTAGGTAGCTGTTTATCAGTAAATATCTCCACTGAGATTAAGAAAAGCAGTAGCTTAATAAATTAAGTACATCCTGCTATGGATACTGTACTGGTAACTCCCCAAAAGAATCTGGATTGTGGTGAGCGAACGGAGAAAAAAGCTCATTTAGGAACGACTTGAACACGCTGCGTAGGTAGCTGTTTATCAGTAAATAACTCCACTGAGATTAAGAAAAGCAGTAGCTTAATAAATTAAGTACTTACTGGTTTGGTTACTGTACTGGTAACTCCCCAAAGGAATCTGGATTGTGGTGAGGGAACAGAGAAAAAAAATCAATTAGGAACGACATGAACATGCCGTGTAGGTAGCTGTTTATCAGTAAATATTTCCACTGAGATTAAGAAAAGAAGTAGCTTAATAAATTAAGTACTTCCTGGTATGGTTACTGTACTGGTAACTCCCCAAAAGAATCTGGATTGTGGTGAGGGAACAGAGAAAAATGCTCATTTAGGACCTGCACTTACGAAGGGGGTAGGCAGCTGTATATCAGGGATTAAACCTTCTGAGAATAAAAACAGCTAGAGCTTGTTAAGGTAATTACACTGGGGAAAGGATAATGTACAGGGAACTCCTCAGAAGAATCTGATTTTTGGTGTGGGGAGAGAGATAAAAGCTCATTTAGGAACGACATGAACATGTTGCATACGTAGCAGTTTATCAGTAAATATCTCCACTGAGATTAAGAAAAGCCATAGCTTAATAAATTAAGTACTTCCTGGTATGGATACTATACTGGTAACTCCCCAAAAGAATCTGGATTGTGGTCAGGGAACAGAGAAAAAAGCTCATTTCGGATCTGCACTTACGAAGGGGGTAGGCAGCTGTATATCAGGGAGTAAACATTCTGAGAATAAAAACAGCTGGAGCTTGTTAAGGTAATTACACAGGGGAAAGGATAATGTACTGGGAACTCCTCAGAAGAATCTGATTTGTGGTGTGGGGAGAGAGATAAAAGCTCATTTAGGAACGACATGAACATGCTGCGTAGGTAGCTGTTTATCAGTAAATATCTCCACTGAGATTAAGAAAAGCAGTAGCTTAATAAATTAAGTACTTCCTGGTATGGTTACTGTACTGGTAACTCCCCAAAAGAATCTGGATTGTGGTGAGGGAACAGAGAAAAAAGCTCACTTAGGACCTGCACTTACGAAGGGGGTAGGCAGTTGTATATTAGGGAGTAAACCTTCTGGGAATAAAAACAGCTGGAGCTTGTTAAGGTAATTACACAGGGGAAAGGATAATGTACTGGGAATTCCTCAGAAGAATCTGATTTGTGATGAGGGGAGAGAGATAAAAGCTCATTTAGGAACGACATGAACATGCTGCCTAGGTAGCTGTTTATCAGTAAATATCTCCACTGAGATTAAGAAAATCAGTAGCTTAATAAATTAAGTACTTCCTGGTATGGTTACTGTACTGGTAACTACCCAAAGGAATCTGGATTGTGGTGAGGGAACAGAGAAAAAAGCTCATTTAGGACCTGCACTTACGAAGGGGGTAGGCAGCTGTATATCAGGGAGTAAACCTCCTGAGAATAAAAACAGCTGGAGATTGTTAAGGTAATTACACAGGGGAAATGATAATGTACTGGGAACTCCTCAGAAGAATCTGATTTGTGGTGAGGGGAGAGAGATAAAAGCTCATTTAGGAACGACATGAACATGCTGCGTACGTAGCTGTTAATCAGTAAATATCTCCACTGAGATTAAGAAAAGCAGTAGCTTAATAAATTAAGTACTTCCTGGTATGGATACTTTACTGGTAACTCCCCAAAACAATCTGGATTGTGGTGAGGGAACAGAGAAAAAATCTCATTTAGGAACGACATGAACATGCTGCGTAGGTAGCTGTTTATCAGTAAATATCTCCACTGAGATTAAGAAAAGCAGTAGCTTAATAAATTAAGTACTTCCTGGTATGGTTACTGTACTGGTAACTCCCCAAAAGAATCTGGATTGTGGTGAGGGAACAGAGAAAAAATCTCATTTAGGACCTGCACTTACGAAGGGGCTAGGCAGCTGTATATCAGGGAGTAAACCTTCTGAGAATAAAAACAGCTTTAGCTTGTTAAGGTAATTACACAGGGGAAAGGATAATGTACTGGGAACTCCTCAGAAGTATCTGATTTGTGGTGAGGAGAGAGAGATAAAAGCTCATTTAGGAACGACATGAACATGCTGCGTAGGTAGCTGTTTATCAGTAAATAAATCCACTGAGATTAAGAAAATAAGTAGCTTAATAAATCAAGTACTTCCTGGTATGGTTACTGTACTGGTAACTCCCCAAAAGAATCTGGACTGTGGTGAGGGAACAGAGAAGAATGCTCATTTAGGACCTGCACTTACGAAGGGGGTAGGCAGCTGTATATCAGGGAGTAAACCTTCTGAGAATAAAAACAGCTGGTGCTAGTTAAGGTAATTACACAGGGGAAAAGGATGAAGTACTGGAACTACTCAGAAGAATCTGATTTGTTGGTGAAGGGAGAGAGATAAAAGCTCATTTAGGAACGACATGAACATGCTGCGTAGGTAGCTGTTTATTAGTAAATATCTCCACTGAGATTAAGAAAAGCAGTAGCTTAATAAATTAAGTACTTCCTGGTATGGTTACTGTACTGGTAACTCCCCAAAAGAATCTGGATTGTGGTGAGGGAACAGAGAAAATAGCTCATTTAGGACCTGCACTTACGAAGGGGGTAGGCAGTTGTATATCAGGGAGTAAACCTTCTGAGAATAAAACAGCTGGACCTTGTTAAGGTAATTACACCGTGGAAAGGATAATGTACTGGGAACTCCTCAGAAGAATCTGATTTGTGGTGAGGGGAGAGAGATAAAAGCTCATTTAAGAACGACATGAACATGCTGCGTAGGTAGCTGTTTATCAGTGAATATCTCCACTGAGATTAAGAAAAGCAGTAGCTTAATAAATTAAGTACTTCCTGGTATGGACACTCTACTGGTAACTCCCCAAAAGAATCTGGATTGTGGTGAGGGAACAGAGAAAAAAGCTCATTTATGAAAGACATGAACATGCTCCGTATGTAGCTGTTTATCAGTAAATATCTCCACTGAGATTAAGAAAAAGCAGTAGCTTAATAAATTAAGTACTTCCTGGTATGGTTACTGTACTGGAAACTCCCCAAATTAATCTGGATTGTGGTGAGGGAACAGAGAAAAAAGCTCGTTTAGGACCTGCACATACGAAGGGGGTAGGCACCTGTATATCAGGGAGTAAACCTTCTGAGAATAAAAACAGCTGGAGCTTGTTAAGGTAATTACATAGGGGAAAGGATAATGTACTGGCAACTCCTCAGACGAATCTGATTTGTGGTGAGGGGAGAGAGATAAAAGCTCATTTAGGAACGACATGAACATGCTGCATACGTAGCTGTTTATCAGTAAATATCTCCACTGAGATTAAGAAAAGCAGTAGCTTAATAAATTGAGTACTTCCTGGTATGGATACTTTACTGGTAACTCCCCAAAACAATCTGGATTGTGGTGAGGGAACAGAGAAAAAAGCTCATTTAGGAACGACATGAACATGCTGCGTAGGTAGCTGTTTATCAGTAAATATCTCCACTGAGATTAAGAAAAGCAGTAGCTTAATAAATTAAGTACTTCCTGGTATGGACACTCTACTGGTAACTCCCCAAAATAATCTGGATTGTGATGAGGGAACAGAGAAAAAAGCTCATTTATGACGACATGAACATACTGCGTATGTAGCAGTTTATCAGTAAATATCTCCACTGAGATTAAGAAAAGCAGTAGCTTAATAAATTAAGTACTTCCTGTTATGGTTATTGTACTGGTAA